>NC_056734.1:993052223-993287223 GCF_019279795.1 Protopterus annectens | reverse complement strand
AAGTTGTTTTATGGGATGCTGAAACAAAGTTGATGCAGGCTCTGCAAATTCCAAGAAAACAGACGCTAAGGAGTCAGAATCAAATTACAACTATACAAATTTGCATAATCTTCACTGTAAACCAGCTGACATTTTTATTTTTGTGTGGCCAAAATGCTCATCTATTTTGTCTTTTTTTCTTTCACTCACCCTCTTCTGTAACCTAATGTTTGACACTTCTGTTGGTATGCATTCCGGGAAGCAATAGTATTAGAAAAACATCCTGATATTTGAGAAAGGAAGCTACTGTGTATCCATTGTTTATGTTCTGTCAAGCACATGTGCTGTTGTTGAAATTTGGAGGCTAGCAGGGTTTTCCACAATTGCTGAAGTTGCTACCTAGCCTCCTTAGGACAGGGTGCAAGTTATATCCTATGTCGCTTTATGTGCACCATTTCAGCAATATCCTGTAATGGGAAAATGTTAAGTCTGTCACATATCCAGAGGATTCCACACAGGTTTTCACATATCCAGAGGATTCCACACAGGTTTTCACATACAGAAGAACAGCAGCAGTTCATATCATTTCTTCTGAGAAATTCAGTCTTATGTGAGTACCAGACCTACAAAGGTCATTAGTTGTATGCAGGTTCTCTACAGTCATCAGTACAGAGGGGAATACCCATTTCAGCCAAAATGTCCACGTGGAACTAAAAGGGACCCTTTCATGTGTGATGAGAACACAAGCAGCAAAATATCTGAACCCTGATTAGATTCTAAAAGCTCTCTGAAGGGTCCATACAACCCCAATTAAAGGAAATGGGTCTGAATTCTATACAAACTATCTGAAGTTGTGCCCTTTAACAGTGCTTGAATTAAATATCTCAAATGTGTCTTTGAAAAATTAGGTAGGCAAATGTGATGTCTTTTTCCATCACTGATGTCCTATGTGCAGTAGACAGGTTTACGTTTTAGAGCCTTCCAATTATTGCAAATCTAGGTTTCTCAAGTTAAGAATCGTTTTACGTACTTTAACTACATTTTGTTATCTGATATTGACTGTTAATCTTCATCAACCTGAGGACAAGACCAGCAGAATTTACCCAGACATCTCAAACTTTGCCCAGGCCACCTGGTCCCTCCTCTTTCAATTTTGTCAAATATTTTTAATTTCTAACACTGTGACATTCCTGAGACAGGGTATGATTAGAGCTCATCAAACTGTACTACTTCAGTGTTTGATGTTTGTCAAGAATGGGCCTCTTATCACCTATAATGTACCCCTGAATTGCCTCATTCTACAGTTTTCACAGGTGTGTACTACACTAATGACCACTGCAGTCTTTTTAAGCCTATCCATGCACCCCAAATCTCCAGCAAGTTCTGGTACCCTTGGCAGTATAAGCAGGGGTTAAGGAGATGAAACATTTACTAGCTCCATGTGTCCATTAGAGACAAATATGCCAAATGAGAGGTAAATTTCCAATTTCCCAATACAATTGTCAAAGTTACACTTGAATTTCATTAGGGAGAAAAATCTGGTTCACACAGATGGGGAGCCTGTCCAGAGAAGAGGTAGTCTCTGGAATACATACCAGTCTCTCCAGCAAGAAATGTTTACATCACAAGCAAAATTAATGTCTTTAGAATGGGTAATTCTGGTGCTGTTGGTTTTGTGGATATGCAGGAGGTCCATCAGAGTGGGATCAACAATGCCCTGTATGCCAGGCATAGATCTCCTATCATCAGCCTGCAGGAGATGGAATACCAGGATAGGGCTTTGAGGTAGTCTGCATAGGATATATTACTTACATCCTGTATTCTTTTAGTCGCCAATATCCATAGACACTCCAACTGATGGATGTGCCTGGCTAGGTACATACAAAATTAGACTAGGTACATATAAAATGAGGCACTGTACTCAATGATAGGTCAGGATGAGGACTTCCACAGTGGCTACACATTGATCAATAGCTCTCCCAATGTGAAAAAAAAAAAACTGAGAAAAAGGAGTGCCACTGAATCTGTTTTCTGAGGTAAAATTCAATTACTGGCTAGCAAGTACACCGCCTGGATGTAGAAAAGAAGAAATTTGGAAAACCTGAACAAAAGTCAGCAAAAAAAGGTGAAGTGAAAATACTGTCTGGGAAGGATTCTACAACTGTTCAGCACAAATCAGTTCAATCTTCAGCACTGATTCAATATGTGGCTTCCAATAATTTAGAGGAAAAAAATCAAATGTACTCAGAGGCGATTAAAATAAATGAAACACTGAAGCAATATATCAACTCAAATAACAAAAAGCTGGAAAACATAGATTTAAATGTATAGATAAGCCTATAAAACTACAAAAATCAGAGTACGAAATGAAGAAAAAGCTTGCCGAGTACGAGACTTCTTAAGAAGAGCTGTTTCAAAAAATAGTAGAGTCAAAAGGCAGAGCACATACAGAAAACCTCAGATTTTCTGCTGAATCAGAGAAACTGTAAGGAACTTACTTTTATTTTATTTATTTCAGCACTGAAATAAATAGGACATGCTGGAGGGACAGATTCATAACCCAGAGGCTCCCTTCACTCTGGAATAAAATCCCAGTCCAGGTTAGGCAGAGTCCCTCACTGACTCTCTTCAAGAGGAATCTTGATGAGTGGATGGGAGATCGTAGGTTTACCCCGGGTATCACTTCTGTGTCACTGTTAGACAGAGGCCCAGTATACTAACCTCGAAAAAGGGCTTAGCAAAATAAATTTAAAATGGGTGGCGAAAGCCAAACACATTCTGGCTAGGCTTATAAATGCCCTAGGGCAGATAGCCTAGTATGAACCTATGAACAAGCTGCATTCATTTTATGAAAGCACAAATAAGCAGCTGGACTGGTGTTTCACAAAAGGATTTGTAAACTGAAAGAGCACATCTAGTGAAAGCTCCAAACTTGGCCAAGAGAAAAAGTACAGTTTTGTACCTACCATAAATGTAGATGTCTGAGAGACATGCAACTGCAGTCATAACATGTGGGTTGTCCTGCCTCAGGCAGCCCTCGGTCGGCCGGATTCCAAAGTTTGGGTCCGACGTCGGCTAATGTCGCATTTCTCTCCGACGTCAGAGCGGCTGGAGTATATAAGCATCAGCCAACGCCATTTTCTTCAGTGTTTCTTGCCCCAGATGCCAGGTGCCCTCCAAGGAAGGCTGTAATCAAATTGGAAGACAAAAACAGGATTCTAAACAAATACATGAGCAATAAAACAAATACACCATAACAGATATCCCCAGCTAAGAGAGAAAGAGGGATAGGAGTGGACCCTAAGCATAGAGGGGTATGGAGGGAGGGAAAACCCGACTGCAGTTGCATGTCTCTCGGATATCTACATTTATGGTAGGTACAAAACTGTACTATGTCCTTCAAGAATGCAACTGCAGTCATAACATGTGGGTAGAATACCATAGCTTAGCTGGGGGAGGAGGTATGCTCTAGGAAAGAGATGGTGTGGCAATCAAACCCTGCAGGACTGCCAAAGCAAAGCCTGCTCTGGATCTGGAGTATAGGGGGAGATTGTAGTGTTTTGAGAATGTATGCACGGAGCTCCATGTAGCAGCTTCTAGAATGTCCTTTGTAGGCACCCCTCTTAAAAAAGCTGTAGAGGTGGCTGTAGCTCTAGTGGAATGTGGTCTGACATAGGCTGGAAAGTACAGTTTTGTACCTACCATAAATGTAGATGTCCGAACTGGATAGCATCTGCAGTCATAACAACTGGGTTGTCCTGTCGTCAGGCAGCCCTTCGGTCGGCCAGATTCCAAAGTCTGGGTCCGGCTTCGGCTGATGTCGCACTTCACCCGACGTCATCTCTGCTGGTCTTTGGGTATAAAGGCATCAGCCGACGCCATTTTCCTCAGTGTTTCTTGCCCCAGATACCAGTTGCCCTCTTGGAAGGCTAAATTTTGGATAAATGCCAATGTTTCCAAAAAGATAGAAGGCAAACACAAGAAATAAGCATGTATGTACATATATACAAACAAATACACCATAAGAGACTCCCCCCACCAGCTAGCTATTAGGGGGGTAAATACCCTAGGAGTACCACAGAGGGGAAGGAGGGAGGGTAATCCTGACTGCAGATGCTATCCAGTTCGGACATCTACATTTATGGTAGGTACAAAACTGTACTATGTCCTTCATGGATGCATCTGCAGTCATAACAACTGGGTAGAATACCATAGCCAACTAGGGGAGGAGGAAGAAATTATGGTGTGGTTAGGATCCCTTGCAGTACAGCAGTGGCAAACCCTGCTCGGGATCTGGAATACAGCGGTAAATTATAATGCTTGGCAAATGTATGCACGGAGGTCCAAGTAGCCGCCTCAATAATGTCCCTGGTTGCCACTCCTCGTAAGAAGGCTGTGGTAGTGGCTGTTGCCCTTGTAGAATGAGGCCTTATGTTCTGTGGAATTGGTTTTCCATGGAAGGAGTAACAGAATCGTATGCAATTTCCTATCCATTTGGAGATTGTCTGTTTGGAAATTGCTTTTCCTTCCCTTCCTGTTGCATAGGCTACAAAAAGCTGGTCAGTTTTTCTGTTACTTTTGGTTCTGTCCAGGTAGTAGCGTAGCTGTCTATGTACATCCAAGGTATGCAGCATTCTTTCCCTCTGTTTTGTGGGTTGGGGAAGAAGGTAGGTAGGTGGATTGCCTGGTTTAAAGACACTCTGGATACCACCTTAGGCATAAATGTAGGATTAGTTCTCATGGACACTCTATCTTGGTGGAAGATTAGGAAGGGTTGTACTGTCATTAGGGCCTGAAGTTCAGAAACCCTCCTTGCTGAGGTTATTGCCAGTAGGAAAGCAGTTTTCCATGATAGATGCTGTAGGTCTGCTGTTGCTGCTGGTTCAAAAGGCGGCAGTGTCAACTTTTCTAGCACAAAGTTCAAGTCCCAAGCTGGCAATGGTGGTTTCCTAGGAGGTTTTACATTCTTGATCCCTCTGAGGAACTGCCTGAGTAGAGGATGTGAAAAGACCGGTGGATCAAAGCTGTATTCTGCTGAAATAGCTGATGCATGTGTCTTGATGGAGGAATAGGACAGGCCTGTATGTAGAAGCTCTGCCAAATACTCCAGAATGTTAGCAATATCTATATTCGACACGTCTTTTCCTCTTTCAGCACTCCAAATGACAAACCTTTTCCATTTTCCTGCATAGTTCCTTCTTGTTGAAGGTCTGCGGGCTTCAAGGATAATGTCTTTAACCCTTTGGGAAAGATCTGGATTAGTTGCTGCTATGTGATGTTCCATGCAGTCCGTTGCAAAGTTTTTAGGTTTGGATGCATGATGCTGTAGTTGTTCTGAGTTAACATCAAAGGCATCAGGGGTATTGACCACATTTTGTCCCGAGACATGCTCCTCAGCAATGGGTACCAGTGTTGTCTTGGCCAGTTCGGAGCTATCAGGATTATCCTTGGACGTTCCTCCTTGATTTTTAGTAATACCTTGTGTATCAAGGGAAGAGGTGGGAATGCATATGCTGTCAGACCTTTCCAGCTGAAGGACAGCGAATCCACCTTCCATGCAACTGGGTGGAATGTCCTTGTGCAGAATTTTTTGAGCTGGTGATTGAGAGGGGAAGCGAATAGATCTATCTGCGGCATTCCCCATTTCTTTGTGATGGTCTTGAAGATGTCCGGGTGTAGCATCCATTTGTGAGCATCCGAGGTGGTTCTGCTTAATATGTCTGCTAGAGTGTTCTCCTTTCCCGGTACAAACATTGCCTGTAACTGGATGTTGTAGCTGAGTGCCAGGTTCCAAAGGTCCAAAGTCATTCTGCATAGGGGGTATGAATGAGTGCCTCCCTGTTTGTTGATGTACCACATGACTGTGGTGTTGTCTGTCCTTATCATCAAATGGCCTTCTTTGAGAAATGGTCTGAATTTTTGGATTGCCAGTTTTACTGCCAGCATTTCTTTTTGGTTGATGTGCAGGTATAGCTGGTCCTGAGTCCACAATCCCTGTACACATTTGTCCAGCATGTGAGCCCCCCATCCTAGGTCTGAGGCGTCTGTTGTGATGGTTTGGCTTGCTCGAAAGTTGTGAAAGGGTAGGCCTGGGTTTGTCTGGCATGCTTGAGCCCACCATAGGAACTCCTGTTTTAGGCATGGGATTAGTGGTATTTCTGCTTCTAGGCTGTGCCTGTGTTGGGACCATAAATTCTTTAGGTACCACTGTAGTTTTCTCATATGCAGTCTGGCATGTGGGACCAAGATTATGCATGATGCCATGAAGCCCAAGGCCTGCAGAACTTTTCTTGCTGTTAGCTTGTTCTGTTTTGTTAGTGCCAAGAAGTAAAGAGGGAGTTCTTTTTGTTTTTCTGCAGTTAGGAATGCCATTTGTTTTACTGTGTCCAATTCTGCCCAAGAATGTCCTTGTTTGGGATGGTATCAGCCTTGACTTTTGAAAATTGACTGTGTATCCCAGGGCTTGTAGCAAGTAAATGACCCTTTGCAAATCTGTTGTCAGCTTGCTTTTGTTGTCCGCTTGTAGCAGGCAGTCGTCCAGGTATGGATAAATTTGGATTCCCTGTAGTCTGCAGTGGGCGATTACTGATGCCAGGCATTTTGTGAATACTCTGGGCGCAGTAGATAAGCCAAAGGGCAATGCTGAGAATTGATAGTGCTCTGATCCTGCAAGAAATCTGAGGTATCTTCTGCAATTTGGTCGAATTGGGGACGTGCAGGTATGCCTCCTTGAGATCTAGAGTTACCAGCCAACACTCCTTGCCCAGCATGGGAAGAAGTTGCTGTAGGGTCAGCATTTTGAATTTTGGGACAATGATGTATGTGTTTAAGGTGGACAGGTCGAGAATAGGTCTCCAACTTTTTTCTTTCCTTGGAACTAGGAATAGTCTGGAGTAGAACCCTTTGCCTTGTTCTGTTATTGGTACTCTTTCCACAGCTCTCATCTTTGTTAATTGCATTATCTGCTGTAGAGCTTCTATTTTTTGATTTGGAGGCAGGTTTGGCATTCCTCTTTTGACTGGTAAAGTGTGGAAGTGGAACCGGTAACCTTGGTCTATGGTTTGCAAAATCCACTTGTCTTTTGTGACATAGTGCCAATTTTTCGAAAATAAGGCTAATTTTCCACCTAATGGTGCTGCTATTTGTTCCCTGGTAGGCGGAGTTAGAGTCAAGTCATTGTGATTGTCCTGTTGCAGTGGTAGTGGCTGTGTCTGTGCCTCTGTTATTACCTTGCCACTGTCGTCCTCTGTAGGCACCCCTCTGGATTGATTTCTGCCTCTGGAGCGTCTATTCCTGCCCCTTTGGGATCTTGTGGAGTCAGGAAAGGACCAATTTTGGCAGGCCAGTTCCTGCTAAACCTTGGGGCTGAACCTGTAAGAAATCTTTAACCGTTTGTACAGATTTTGCCTTTTCTTCCATTTTCTTCATTACCTGCTGGGCAGGTGTACCAAACAAACTGGCCTTATCCATAGGAGCATCTAATAACTTAGCTTTAACATGATCCGGTAAGGCCTGTTCCTTCAACCATGCATGTCTTCTTATCACTGTGCCAGTCATGGCTGATCTAAATGAAGCCTCCAGTGCATCATAGCCACATTTTAAAGAATGGTTACTAACCTGTTGTATGTTATTTACCATTTCAATACATATTTCTTATCTATAGAGTCATCAGAGGATAGCTTTTTAGTTAACTGATCAAGCATAAACTCTTGGTATTGTATCATGTGAAACTGACAGTTTAAAGCTCTAGCTGAGAGAGTAGCAGAGGTGTAAACTTTTTTGCCCCATCTGTCTAAAGACCTGGATTCCCTTTCAGAAGGAATAGGATTTTTTGCTGTGGTCGAGACTACTGCCTTAGGCCCCTGGGATATAGTTTCGGGGTCTGCCAGTGGGGCCTTGTATAGGTGGTGATGAGTGTCTGGCACCCTGTAAAATCTATCTGGTTTGGCAGGGGCTGGAGGTAAGGAATCAGGTGCAGTGCAGACATCATTAAATGCATCGTCCACAACAGAAAGGACAGGAGGTATAGCTAAGGGCCTATGTTGTGGTAAGTGCAGAAAAGTTCTAAGTCTTTTTCTGGAATCTGAGAAATCCTGTTGCTGCCATTGGAATTGTTCTCTCATGGCATGTAAGGTTTCCCCAAAGGAGAATTCCTCTGGTGGAGAGGCAGCTGGAATGGATTCTTCAGCATCGGAGTCTTCATAATTGGAAAAAGGAGCCTCTGGCTGGTCTGTAATATCTGAGTCATCCGCAGAATCATCAGAGGAGACAGGCTCGGGGGGCTCTGCTCTAGGTCTCTTTTCTGGGGGTTGAGAGGCCCTGTCTGGGTGAGATTGAGATCCCCTAATTAAGGATATTAAATCTTCTGCCAGAGTAAGCATTTGTGAACTAGAAGTGGGCCTGGTTGAGGGGGGTTTAACAGGCACTGATTTAGTAGATTTGGCTGCTTTAGCCCTGGCAAAGGCCTTAATAGACATGGCTGCAGGAGGCCTAGCAGCACCACGTGCTGGGGTAGAGACATCCAAAGGGATGGTGTCTGATAAGTCAGTAGTAACCACAGTTGTAGGTAAAATTTCTGAGGCTGTTTCAAGTAAAGTGGCAGAAACCTCAGTAGTAGTCATTGATTCGGCTGTATTTTGATCAGTTTTCTCAGTTTCGGCCCAAACCGGAGACACTCGCGGTTTGCTTAACCGTGGTTTCGGCCGAAACCGCGGACCGCGAGTGTCGGTCTTTTTCTTTGCGTTTTTAACAATTTGGGTAGTCGGAGGATCCGACGGCATAATGTACGCAAAATCTGAGCGAAAAACTGTTCAGCAAACTCCGACCGACGCCTAAGCGTTCGTCGGTTGAAGGAAGCACAGGCCGAACAGGCTGCTACGTCGTGGTCTGGGCCTAAACAAGGCAAACAGTAAGAGTGGAAATCTTTATGAGGTATTTGTTTCCCACAAGTTAAACAGTTATTGACTTTTTCTGACATCGGCTGAGGCAAGAAAGAGTCCCCAACGGGTACTTAGCTTTAGAAGTCTTCGAAGTAGTATTCGGTAGTAGTAATCTCTGGATCTGACCGACCGGCACTTGCGAACAGCTTCTGCTTCGGGCGCCACGCGGCAAGAAAGACTGGGGAAAATGGCGTCGGCTGATGCCTTTATACCCGAAGACCAGCAGAGATGACGTCGGGTGAAGTGCGACATCAGCCGAAGCCGGACCCAGACTTTGGAATCCGGCCGACCGAAGGGCTGCCTGATGACAGGACAACCCAGTTGTTATGACTGCAGATGCATCCATGAAGGACATCAGTCTTTCCATGAAAGGAATAGCAGAATCTGATGCAATGTCCAATCCATTTAGAAATAGTCTGTTTGGAAATTGCTTTTCCTTGGATTGCAGGGGCGTAAGCTACAAAAAGCTGTTTGGACTTCCTACTGGCCTTGGTTCTGTCCAGGTAGTATCGAAGTTGTCTATGAATGTCCAAGGTATGTAAAATCCTTTCCCCCTTATTCTCAGGATTGGGGAAGAAGGCAGGCAGATGAATGGCTTGATTTAGAGAAACCCTAGATACCACCTTTGGCATAAAGGTAGGGTTGGTCCTTAATGAAACCCTGTCTCTGTGGAAAGTAATAAAGGGTGGTATTGCCATTAGGGCCTGTAGTTCCGAAACCCTTCTTGCTGAAGTAATTGCCAACAGGAAGGCTGTTTTCCATGAGAGAAATTGCAAGTCAACTGAAACTGCTGGCTCAAAAGGAGGTAGAGTCAGTTTTTCTAAGACAAAATTGAGGGCCCAGGCTGGCACTGGGGCCTTTCTTGGTGGCTTAATGTTCTTGATTCCCCTGAGGAATTGCCTTAGTAAGGGGTGAGAAAAAACAGGAGGATCAGTGTTGTATCTGGCTGAAATAGCAGATGCATGTATTTTTATTGACGAATATGAGAGGCCACTCTAACATATCTGCCAAATATTCCAAGATAAGTGGGATGTTCAGCAATGATGCATCATGCCCTTTGCTGGTATTCCAATTGCTGAATCTTTTCCACTTTGCTAAGTAGACCTTTCTGGTGGATGGTCTTCGAGCCTCTGTTAGTATCCGCTGAACTTCCTTGGAGAGACGTAAGTTGAATGTATTTATGGGATCTCCCAGGCTGTTAGCTGCAGAGTTTGAAGGTTTGGATGCAGTGTTTTGAAATTGTGCTGAGTCAAAAGTAGAGGCCACTGAGGGAGGGCTCACCTCCTGGTGTGACATATGCTCCGTAGTAGTGGGTACCAGTGTTGTCTTGGCCAATCCGGAGCTATTATGATTCCCTTGGGCTTCTCTGCTTTGATCTTTAGTAATACTGAGGTCATCAGTGGCAGAGGTGGGAATGCATAGATTGCTAGGGAGTTCCAGTTGAAAGAAAGAGCATCTATTTTCCAAGCCTTTGGATGGTATGTCCTTGTGCAAAATTTTGGTAGTAGATGATTGAGGTGAGAGGCAAATAGATTCACTTCTGGCTTGCCCCATGTCGAAGTGAGTTGTCTGAAAGCCTTCGGATGCAACCTCCACTCGTGTGGATCTGTGAAATTCCTGCTTAGGCTGTCCGCCAACACATTGTCTTTTCCTGGAACAAACTGTGATTGCAACTGGATGTTTAGACTCAGTGATTTCTCCCAAAGCTGCATTGTCAGTCTGCAAAGGGGATAAGAATGAGTGCCCCCCTGCTTGTTTATGTACCACATCACAGTGGTGTTGTCTGTCCGTATCATTAAGTGACCTTGCTGGAGTTGGTTTTGAAAAGCCTCGATAGCATGCATTACTGCCAGCATTTCCTTTTGATTTATATGCAGATGTGTTTCCTTTGGAGACCATTGTCCTTGTATACATCTGCCTTCCATGTGCGCCCCCCATCCTAGGTCTGAGGCGTCTGTAGTCATGATCTGTGTTATCTGTGGTTTTTTGAATGACAAACCTGTGTTTTCCTGGCTCACCGAAGCCTACCATAGGAATTCCTTTTGTAAGCATGGGATGAGTGGTATGATTGTCTCCAAGTTGTTGCTGTGCTGAGACCAAACGCTTTTTAGGTACCATTGAAGCTTTCTCATGTGTAGTTTTGCGAATGGAACCAGTAGGATGCAGGATGCCATGTAACCCAGGGCCTGTAGGACTCTCCTTGCAGTCATCTGGGTGAGTTTTGCTAAACCTTTGAAGTATTGAGTTAACTTCTCTTGCTTGTCTTCTGTCAGGTAAGCCATTTGAGAGGCTGTGTCTAGTTTGGCTCCTAAGAAGATTATTTGCTGGGATGGCTGCAGTCTTGACTTTTGGAAGTTGACTGTGTATCCCAGAGCTTGAAGTAATCGTATCACATATTCCAGATTTTTTGTCAACATCAATTTGTCGTCCGCTTGTATGAGGCAGTCGTCCAGGTATGGGTAAATTTGTATACCCTGGAGCCTGCAATGAGCAATTACTGAAGCCAGGCATTTTGTAAACACTCTGGGCAGTAGATAAGCCAAATGGCAATGCTGAGAATTGATAATGCTCTGGCCCTGCAAGAAATCTGAGGTATCTTCTGCAACAGTGTCTGATAGGGACATGCAGGTATGCCTCTTGAGGTCCAGAGTAATCAGCCACGACTCCTTGCCCAGCATGGGAAGGAGTTGCTGTAGAGTCAGCATTTTGAACTTTGGTACTATGAGAAAGGTGTTTAATGCGGACAAGTCCAGTATTGGTCTCCATTGAGTTTCTTTTCTTGGAACAAGGAACAGTCTTGAGTAAAATCCCTGTTCTTGTTCTTGTTGTGGAACTCTTTCTATTGCTTTCATTTGAGTTAGCAGAGAGATTTGCTTGATAGCCTCTGCCCTTTAATGTTGTGGTAGATTTGGCATGCCTTGCTTTCTTGGTAAGGTATGAAAATGAAACCTGTACCCTCGGTCTATAATGTCTAAAATCCATTTGTCCTTTGTCAGTCTGTGCCAGTTTTCTGCAAACAGAGATAATTTCCCGCCCAAGGGAGCTTCCAGTTGTTCCCTGGTAGGCAGTAGTAGAGGAAAGTCATTGAGATTGTGGTTATTGGGCAGGAGAAACCCCTGCGTCACCTCTTTGGTTTCCTGGCTGCCATTGACGTCCCCTGTAAGGGCCTCTGTACTGGCCTCTTCCTCGGCCACGTCTGTTCTTACCCCTTTGAAACTTTTCTGGATTAGGAAAGGACCAGTTTTTTGAAGGCCAATTCCTACTGAATCTGGGGGGTTGAACCTGGAGGAAATCCTTTACAGTTTGAACTGATTTTGCTTTTTCTTCGATGGTCTTTAGTACATCCTTAGCATTTGCACCAAAAAGCTTGTTCTTTTCCAAAGGTGCATCCAGAAGCTTTGCTTTTACATGATCTGGTAGAGGTTGATCTTTTAACCAAGCATGTCTTCGCATCATATCCACACTGCAGGAAGTGATTGCTTACTTGCGGAGTGTTATGTACAGCTTCCTGCAAAGTCTTCCTGTCTAAAGGATCAGGAGAAGCTAGTGTTTTTTGTAAATCTTCTAAAAGATAATCCTGATATTGGAACATATGAAAAAGGCAATTTAAAGCTCTCATAGATAAGGTAGTGGAAGTGTAAACCTTTACCCCATCTCTAATGACCTTGCTTCCCTGTTGGAGGGTAAAGGATTTTTTGAGGTGGAGGCTGAAACTCCTTTAGGCCCCTGTGAAATAGTTTCCAAATCAACAGTATGGGCCCTGAATAAATGGGAATGAGTTTCAGGGACCCTGTAATACCTGTCTGGCTTGGCTGGTGCAGGAGGGAGAGTATCAGGGGTAGCACTAGAATCAGAATACAAATCATCCAGAACATCAAGTACAGGAGGAATAGCTAAGGGCCTGTGCTGAGGCTTCTTAAGGAAAGTCCTAAGGCGTTTCCTGGAATCAGAATATTCCTGGCCCTGCCACTTGAAATGTTCCCTCATGGTGTGCAGAACTTCCCCAAAAGAAATATCCTCAGGTGGGGAGGCCGAAGGTATGGAATCTTCTGCATCTGAGTCCTCATAGGTCTGGAAGAGCTCTTCCTGGCTATCAGAGTGGACAGAGCCCTCAGAGTCTTCATCTGAAGGAGTGGGGTCAGAGGGTTCAACCCGGGGCCTTTTATCAGGAGGAGGCTGGGATGCTCTCTCTGGACGGGTCTGCGAACCTCTAATCATGGAAATTAAATCAGCAACCATGGACATAATTTGTGTCTCTGGAGACGGCTGAGGTAAGGATCTAGAAGTAATATGCTTTGTTTTGCTGGCTGCCTTAGCCCTAGTGTAGGCCTTAATAGACATGGCCATAGGAGGCCTAGCAGCTCCACGTGCAGGAGTGACCTTGTCTACAGCAATGGTCTCGGGCATTTCCTCGGTTTCGGTATCCGGAGGAAAATCTCTAACTGGCGGAGTAATGTCTGGAATCTGAGTCGTCGGTAATGCGGTGTCTTCGGTTCGGAGCGTGGATAGACCGTCTCAGAGGGAACCGGAGCACTCGCGCTAGGTTTTGGCGTGGAGTCGGTAGTAGACGCGGGCTGAGGATGTCGGTCCCGGTCTTTTCGCTTTTTGGGAGTTTGCGATGTGGGAAGATCCAACGGCATGGTATAAGCAAATTTATCGCCGAAAAAGTCTTCAGCGAACTCCGCCCAGCGCCTGAGAGTGCGCTTGTTGAAGCGAGCACAGGCTACACAGGCCGAGACATCGTGGTCTGGGCCCAGGCAAGGGAGGCAGTAAGAGTGGAAATCCTTATGAGGCATTTGTTTACCACAAAAAAGACAATTGTTAACTTTTTCAGTAATTTCTGACATCGGCTGAGGCAAGAAAAGGTCCCCAACGGGTACTTAGCTTTTTGATGACTTCGGTATCGTAGAATACAGGAGCTGACCGACCGGCACTTGCGAACTGCTTCTGCTTCGGGCACCGCGTGGCAAGAAAGACTGAAGAAAATGGCGTTGGCTGATGCTTATATACTCCAGCCGCTCTGACGTCGGAGAGAAATGCGACATCAGCCGACGTCGGACCCAGACTTTGGAATCCGCCCGACCGAGGGCTGCCTGAGGCAGGACAACCCACATGTTATGACTGCAGTTGCATTCTTGAAGGACATCAGCTAAGACCTATATTAGTAAAGATGTAATCCTACCAGCAGAAATAGTTAATCCTAACAAAACTGTGGAAAAAGGGCAGTGTTTGTAGAAAATTATTATTCACTGAACACCAGGCAAAAGAGAAGCACATTCATCCCAGCAATCAGTGAATGTGGAGAGCAAAGTGAGAGATTCAAGCTGCTGTATCCATCTGTAGTCCGAGTATGTTTTCCTGGAGGATCAAAGTCATTTTTTGATGCAGAACAAGCTAAGGAGGAAATAAAAAAGGTTATTTAACAAAAAGTGTGCCATAAAGCAGAAGCGGGGCTCTGCGTCTCATTCTTCTGACAGTCAGATACAGAGTTTGCCAATGAAACCTTTTTCCAGTGTTTCAAGCATTTTCTACTGTGAGACACAAAAAGCACAGGAGATGAATAGAAGAATCAGGCATACATTAGACTTGAACCAGATTGTAGGGAAATGGAGATGAACAAGAAGACCAACAACACTGACATGAGTGAATAAATGGGAGGCTATAGAGCATCAATAACATTTGAGAATTATGTCTATGCAAGAAAAAGTGGCTGAAAAAGACAGAATCATTGTTGACTTTGTTAAACTTATGGGTGCACTCTAAAGCATATACCCCATTTTTGTATTTATGTTTACAAGGGCATAAAAGGGAGAAAAGTAATTAAGTTAAAAGATGTTATGGTTACTATTTATAAAAAACATTTCATGATACAAATTGGAAGTTATATATAGTAAAGCAGTTTTCTGTAGTTTGTAGTCAGGGGTATTTTAAATGTGAGGGAACCTTTTCATTGACTTGTAAACATTAAAGTAAACAAGTAATTTTTAGTTATAAAAATATAGTCTTTACAGTAGAACAGAAGAAAGGCTTGACAAAAGCAAGTTTAATGACATCTTTGCTGGTGTGGTGGCAGGGTGTAAAAGTGCACTGATTATATTATATGTAAAATTAAGATGTTTTCTCTTATGTTTACAAGGATGAACATTAAGTTAATGCCCTTGGCTTAAGCTATAGACAACCTGGGGGTTGTAAACAAGTGATAACAGACAGTTCAGTGAAAAATAAAGTTTGAAATTAAGGGATATGAATAAAAGACAGCAGCCTCTATACTTTAAATGTATTTAATAGAACAGTGTACAATTTAATTTTATTTAAATACATAGCCAGTCTCCTTTTTCTTAGGACTAAATGTTAATGGTATACCAAAAGTATTTTTTTCACATATGGGAGAGGAATGAAGATAAAAAAGAACAAACAGTAATCAGTGTAAGTGGGAACACAACCTGTATCATGCACTTTAGCATGGGTAACCTTAATTTTAGGTAATGCAATACCTGTGGGTGCAGCTGACAATCTGGGGCAATTGTTCCTATCTGGAGGGCTGAACTTCATTTTTGAAGATGTACATAGTTTTGTGTGTTTAACATGGGATGGGAGTGATTTGAAAATGCATTTAGTTATATCTTTGAGAGTTTTCATAAAAACGAAGTCTTGAAAACCATGACAAAGGATCAAATTGAAACAAAAAGATACAACTGCATAAAAGATAGGCCTGCCACAAATTAGTGTCTGCAAGTAACACAAAAGTTTGAAATACACATTCAAAAACATCTTGTATAATAGGTGGGAACAAAAACTAGTCATCATAATGGCTATGCTATCCGTATTATCTTGGAACGTAAACAGCCTTACAGCTAAAAACAAAAAGGAAAGAGTACTAAATTACATTAAGACATGAAGAGTACAAATAGCAATGCTGCAGGAGACATATTTGGAAAGAAATGAGAATGCAAATTCAACAAAGAAAGGATAACAGGATGGATATTCAGCAGATTATCAAGGACAATGGAAAAATGGAGTAATTATACTAATTGCTAGAGGTGCTCAACAGTGACAGAAGAGGGGGGGAAAGACAATAAGAGCACTTTTGTGGTGCTAAGGGGCTATCGGCCAGAAAGGAGGATTACAATGGCATGCATTTATATCAAAAACTGCTATTGTGGAACTTAAGAAAATGTTGGGATAAATAATCAGCTTTCAGGTGGGACTAGAACTTGATTTGCTATAATGAGGACGTGTCAGGGGATCTAGAAGGGAAAATAAAAAAAAAAAAAAAAGATTTCTGAAGAAATTTATGAAAATATTTGGTAGAGAAGTTGTGAATTCAGCAGCAGGAATATGGAAAGAATTTACATATTACTCCCCAGGGTACAATAACTGGACTACACTAGACAGAAATTACACTTCACAGGAAAATTTCATTTAACTTAAACCTTTGACATTTCCATTAGCAAGTTCAGATCATGCACCAATAAAAACAAATATAAAACTCCATAGTAATGAAGTAAAAATGAGACACTGCTGCCTTCCCACCTACCTGTTAAAAGAGAAGAATTTATGGAATGTGTAGTGAAAATGATTCTAGAGTTATTAGGGGAGACCAAAATATCTTTAGAAGTTACAGCTAGAGAGAGTGGGATAAAATGAAAATGGAATTTAAAAATATGGTAAAAATAACAAAAATATATATGGTTAAGAAGTAATAGGAATTACTAAGAGGGGCTGACAATGGTTAAAGTATTGCAGAATAAAGGGAATTTCACTGAACAAGAAGGGGCGCAAATGCAGACTGCTAAAGAGAAAATAGGGGAGTATCTGAATAATACACACGTTTAAGAAAGACTGCTGTTAAGCAACTACTTTTTTAGCACAATGACTTAGCAGAAAGTGGAAAGGGTTGTTGCCAAACCCAGGGACCCTATAAGAAAAATAACCACAGATCCTGTAGAGGTTTTAATAATATACCAGAAACTTTATATGAAGCAGAAAAGTGTGGGGAAAAAAAAGCATAAATAAAAATATTTATGGAAAACTTAATTATCCCAAGGTTAGAGGTGGATGACGCTCAACAAGTAATGGTTAAAATAGGAGGGGATGAGACAAAAATGGTGATGTATGATCAATCTTTAGGAAAGTCTCCAGGAACATATGGCATTCCTGTACAAGTCTGGAAGCTAGGAGGGAAGAAGGTGAAAGATCCCGAAATTTTTAACGGTATTTTAAAAGCAGAGGAAACAAAGTAATCTTGGAAAACCACTGTGGTGGCTGTATTACTCAATGATGGCAAAAAAAAAAAAAAAAAAAATGAGACTCCGCTTCATACATACGCATTTCAATTTTAAACCATGACTATAAAGTGCTTTATATGTCTCTACTAGCTAGGTGTTGCCAAACTTGACATATATGGATCAAGGTGGTTTTGTGGACAGGAGACAAACATTTGATAGTATTAACAGAACAATGATGATACAGAGGGAAGTGAATCATGAGAAAATACTACTGCTGTTGGTGGGTCTTGATGCAGAGAAAGCATTCAACCGAGTAAGCTGGGATTTTATGAGTAGGGCAATGGAAGTATTTGCATTCACTGATATAAGGAGTTTAATTAAGAGGATATATGATGGAACAGATGAAAGAATTAAAGTGGTTGGATTCCATACAGAATATTATATTAATAACGCAGCAGAAAGTATTCTAAGAACTAAGCCAACATGAAAATGGAGAAAGGAGATGTTGCCAATAGGGATGACTGCAGGTAGGGGTACAGAAAATATGCAAGAGGAGACTGGAATTTACTGGAAAAAACTCACAAAGGAACTAAAGTACTGAGAGTAAACAATTAGAGAGGGTAAAGTAATAGTGGGAAGAGGCCAAGAAAATGTGTGAACTGCAGGCCAGAAATGGTCTTCATTACCAGTGATTGATATCAGACTGCAGGCAAAGAAAAATGGATACGGGAATCTTAAGTGAAAGACCGGTTTTAGTGAACTCAATAAGAAAAGCTGCTGTTTATAAAGGGATCATTAGTAGGGCAAATAAAAATATTGCAGAACTACAAGAAATAATCAGAGAAGGTTCAAAACGATTGGGAAGAGAGACTGGAGGAGCAATTTACAAGACTACAATGGAAGGACGTACGTATGGCTCCCAAGTATGCAATTAAGTCCAGAAGGTTTATGATCTTTGCTCAGAGTGCTTGCATATGTATTTTTATATGTCAAGAGAACCTCAAAGAAATTTTCCTCGGGTTGATAGCAAATGTCGGTGTGTTGGGGAAGAATGAGGCCAAGGGGAACATGTGTTTTGGGAGTGTAATGAATTGTCATATTTTAAAAAATCCCCTAGAGAGTAGTACTCTGTCATAAATCTGGGGTGAGCAAATGGCCATAACCGAGGCTACATTTTTATTTTGAGCTGGGACACCACATCTGAACTACCTAGACAGAGTAAGGCCACATTAAGTTTAATTATATTGGCTGCCAAAAAACAATTACTAGAAAACAAAAATCAAAGTCTAAACCAACTGCATTTGAAGTACTGAATATTATAAGAGAGATGCAAGAACTGGAAGAGAAGAAAATTGCATAGAAATAAATGGAAACTGGTCTTACAATACATGCCGAATAATGTTCAGGAGGAGGAGTGAGGTTTATGGGAAGGCAGGAATTCACCAATTTATGTAATGTTGGACTAATGATGATTACAAAGAAAAGAGATGTGATGTATAAGGTATTCAAATGGAAGAATGTCAATACTGTGTTTTCTTTTCTGTTAATGTTTGCCTATATCTTATGGGATAATTCAATGAAGGTATTTAAAAAATGATAGGTCTAATGAGTGCTGAAAACAGAGGAACAATGACCTCCTTTGACCTATATAACATACCTTTGTTTATAAGCTGCACAATGTAGAATTATTTCCTCACTACAGCAGACAAGCAATGCTCAGACGCTAGTTTACTGTCTGTGCGCATCTCCAAGTCCCTGACTACTCAGTCTACTCTTAGGGTTGTGTTGTCAATATGGTAGTTACCAGGAGTGGAGGACTTCCCAAAGGATACTATTATACATTTCTTGGCATTTAGTTTTAGTTCATGACTCTGACACCAGTCATTTGTGTGTCGTCTCAGCCCTTCTTGGAGAACATTACTGTCTGTGAGGGATTCTGTATCTCTTCCTTATTTGCAACTATCTACAAATTTGGTCAGCTAAAGGCCCTTACCATTGACCTTGACTCCATAGAAAAGGATGCCAAAAAGGAACAGTTCCAGGACCAATCACCAAGGGATTCTGCTGGTAACTGGCTTCGTTGCAGAGAAGGACTCCCCAATTCTAAATTCCTGGGTCCTGCCTGTGAGCTAGCTGGTTATCCACAGGGTGACATAAGGATTTATACCTAACTTCTTGAGCTTGTAAACAATTCCAAACTGGGTTATTGCGTCAAATGCCTTGGCAAGGACAAGGTGCAGTGTGAAACTTTTTACACTCATCTACTGCTTTGGTGACCTTCTAAAATAAGTCCACAAGGCTGAGTAGGCATAACAATGCCTTTGACAAAGTACAGTTGTGTACACTTACCATAAATGTAGATGTTCGAGTGTATTCACTGTTGCAGTCGTCACATTTGCGTTGTCTGCTCGCAGTGCCCCTCAGTCGACCTGATTAAAGTCTTGGGTCCTGCGTCGGATGCGGTCTCTTCTATTGTGACGTCAGGTAGTCAGGGGTATAAAACATGCAACCAACGCCATTACATCAGTTTTTCTTGCCCCAGATGTCAGGTGCCCCCATAAAGGGAAGCAATAAAACAAATATAAATATATACAAGGATATACCTCCAATAAAAAAGCAAATACACCAAAAAGCTTTTAAGCATAGTAAAGGAGAGTAGAGGTATAGCCAAGAAAATTCAGGGGGCTGGAGGGAGGGTAACCAGGACTGCAACAGTGAATACACTCGAACATCTACATTTATGGTAAGTGTACACAACTGTACTATGTTCTTTGTGTTTCACTGTTGCAGTCAAAACATTTGGGTAGATTCCCAAAGCTAAGGATGGGAGTAGGAATTTAAATAGCATTAGGACCAGCTATAAGGCCCTGCAAGACTGCAGTGGCAAAGCCAGCTCTGGATTTAGAGAAAATTGGCAAATGGTAATGCTTGGTGAAAGTATGTACATAACTCCAGGTAGCAGCTTCTAGGATGTCCCTAGTAGGGACACCTCTGAGAAAGGCTGTAGAGGTAGATGTAGCCCTGGTTGAATGGTGTCTGACCCCCTGTGGGATAGGTTTCCCATGGTGCTTATAGTAGAAATGACTGCAATGGCCTATCCATTTAGAAATGGTTTTCTTTGAAATAGCCTTCCCCTCTGCTCCTGCAGCAAAAGCCACCAGAAGTTGTTCAGATTTCCTTTAAGGTTTAGTCCTGTCCAAGTAAAATCTAAGTTGTCTGTGCACATCTAAGGAGTGCAGTATCCGTTCCCCCTTGTTCTGTGGATTAGGAAAGAAGGTTGGCAAATGGATGGACTGATTAAGAGTCACACTGGATGTAACACAAAAGTTTGAAATACACATTCAAAAATATCTTGTATAATAGGTGGGGAACAAAAACTAGTCATTATAATGGCTATGCTATCCTTGAAGGATGGATTGCTTCTGAGGGACACCATGTCCGCATGAAAGATGATGAAAGGCTCCACTGCCATAAGGGCCTGTAATTCAGATACCCTCCTTGCTGAAGTGATTGCTAAAAGGAAGGCTGTTTTCCAAGAAAGGAATTTTAAATCTGCACTAGCAGCTGGCTCGAAAGAAGGAAGAGTGAGTTTCTCCAATACAAAGTTAAGGTCCCAGGCAGGGGTTGGGGCTCTCCTGGGTGGTCTTAAATTTTTGGCCCCTCTGAGGAACTGCTTGAGCAGTAGATGAGAGAAGAGGGGAGGTTCTGTGTTATAATTAGCTGAAATGGCCGAGCCATGAATTTTGACGGAGGAAAAAGAAAGGCCCTTGTGAAGCATCTCAGTTAAGTATTGTAAAATCTGAGGTAAGTTGGGCGCTGCTGTGCTCATCCCCAGAGATTGGTTCCAGGCACAGAATCTTTTCCATTTTTCAGCATAAGATTTTCTAGTACTAGGCCTCCTTCCCTCTACAATGATATCCATCACTGGTTTACTGAGGGGTGGTAAAGGAGGGATTAGGTAATCAGCCAGGCTGCTAGGTTCAGGGTTTTAAGCTGAGGGTGCAGAATCTGGTTCTCTTGCTGAGATAACAGGGTAGGGGGGTTTGAGGCAGGTGCCATGAGGCCAACAGTGACACACTGCGCAAGTAAGGGTACCAGTGTTGGCATGGCCAGTCTGGTGCAATCAATTTCATCCTTGGTTTGTCCTGTTTGATCTTTAGCAGTACTTTGGAGAGGAGAGGCAGAGGAGGAAAGGCATAAACTGATAAATTTTTCACAAGAACTCCCCACAAACAAGCTTGGAAAGTGGATGTTCTGTCCTTCAGTTGGAAAAGTCTGTCTAATTGGTAGTTCTGGGGGGGAGGCAAACAGGTCTATATCCAGGCTCCCCTATTTGTTTGTCAACATGTTGAAAGTTTCTGGCTCCAGTTTCCACTCGTGTGGATCCATGAGGTTTCTGCTTAGTCCGTCTGCCAGTGTACTTAGTTTTCCTGACAGGAACTGAGCTTGTAGATGCACTTGGCAGCTCAAGGCTGTGTTCCACAGTGCCATGGCTAGTCTGCAGAGGGGGTAAGAATGGGTAGGCCCCTGCTTGTTTACATACCACATAACAGTGGTGTTGTCTGTCTTCACCATTAATTGACCTGGAAGAATGTGGTCCTTGAAGGCTGTCAGAGCATTCTGTACAGCAAACAATTTCTTTTTGATTGATATGCAGGTACATTTGATTTTGGTTCCATTTGCCCTGAATGCACTTTCCGGCAAGGTGAGCCCCCCATGCATAGTCTGATGCGTCTGTTAGGGTTTGGACGGCAGGGGGTAGAGTGAATGGTAGTCAATTGTTTTTGCGGCAGGCCTCTGCCCACCAAAGGAACTCTAACCGTAGGCAAGGTATGATAGGAATCATTGCTTCTAGATCCTGTGAATGTTGACACCATAGGCTTTTTAGATACCATTGTAGTTTCCTTATATGCAGTCTTGCATATGGAGTTAGAAGAATGCAGGAGGTGTATTTGCCTTGCAGATAGCAGGGCTTTTGTGGCCACTAGCTTGAAGTAGGTTGTCAAATGAATTTGTTTCTCTGGCGTGAGGAAAGCCATCTGGGAACTTGTATTCAAGCTTGCTCCCAGGAATATAACTTGTTGACGGGGT
The DNA here is from genome assembly GCF_019279795.1 of Protopterus annectens. Classification (NCBI taxonomy): domain Eukaryota; kingdom Metazoa; phylum Chordata; order Ceratodontiformes; family Protopteridae; genus Protopterus; species Protopterus annectens. The sequence goes on along the minus strand of NC_056734.1, from coordinate 993,264,986 downwards.
ACCAGATGAGATTTATTTTAGTTTATGGTGTACCCCAGACAAGTTAACACCCTTTCTACAAAAGCCAAATGACTCAATAGTATGCCCTGGCTTTCTCCCTGAATTAGACAATCGTCCAGGTATGGGTATATTTGAATATTTCTTTGCCTGCAAAATGCAATGACTGGCGCTAGGCACTTTGTGACTACCCTGGGCACAGTAGATAAGCCAAAGGGCAGTGCATAGAACCAATAGTGCATGTAGCCTGCTTTGAAGCGTAGGTATCTTCTGCAAGATTCCCTGATTGGGATGTGCAGGTATGCTTTCTTTAAATTGAGTGTTGCCAACCAGGCATCTTTGCCTAGCATAGGAAGCAACTGGTGAAGAGTTAGCATCTTGAATTTTGGAATCACCAAAAAGGTGTTTAAAGTAAAGCAGACAGGTCCAGGATAGGATGCCATGAATTGTCTTTTCTGGGTACCAGGAAAAGTCTTGAGTAGAAACCTTCTCTCTCTTAAGCATAAAGGCTATTAAAACTGTACCAGAAGAGGAAAAGAGAGAGTACTTGCTTTTGAGCCTCTGCCCACTGATTTGGGGGTAGGTCTGGCCAACCGTTTGGGGTTGGTAACGTGTGGAAGTGAAATCTGTATCCTTGGGAAACTATATTTAAAATCCATTTGTCCTGGGTAATGAGTTCCCAGTGTTTTGCATGTACAGCAATCTTTCCCCCCAAAGGGGCAGTCCGTTGAGAAGTGCTTGGAAGTTTTAAAGATAAGCCATTGAGACAGTTTACCATAGGGGGGAGTTTTACTACTCCCAGATTTGGAAGTGGGGGCCCCCCACTGCTTAGTCCTGTGCGTACCCTGGGACTGAAGCCTGGGTGCTCTGCTGGAACTGGGTTTGGACTGAGAAGGCCTAGAGGAAGCAGGAAAGGACCAATTCTTAGAGGGCCAATGCCTATTAAATCTTGGAGGTTGCACTTGTGAGAAATCTTTAACAGTTTGCATAAATTTAGCTTTTTTCCTCCATCTTTTTAAGAACTTCTTCTGCCTTGTTGCCAAACAGGTGTTCCTGATTTAAGGGAGCATCCAGTAATTTAGCTTTAACATGATCTGGCAAAGATTGCTCCTTAAGCCAAGCATGCCTTCTAAGTACAGACCCAGTGACAGCAGCCCTGCAAGATGCCTCTAGTGAATCAAAACCACATTGCAAAGTATGTTTTCCAACTTGTTCAGCAGAATGCATTAAATCCTGTAAATCCTTATTTTCAGCACAATCAGGAATCAACATCATTTTCTGTTTAAGCAATCCAATAATATGCTGCTGATACTTTAGCATATGAAACTGACAGTTTGAGGCCCTAATGGCCAAGGTTACAGACGTGTATACCTTTTTACCCATCTATCCAGCTCCCTGGAGTCTCTATCGGAGGAGGGGGGGATTTTTGGCAGTAGTAGCTTTAATGCCCTTGGGTCCCTGTGAAATGGTCTCAGGATCAACAGTAGGATTTTTGAAAAGGAACTTGTGAGAGTCAGTAACCCTGTAATATCTATCAGGTTTTCTGGAAGCAGGAGGTAAAGAGTCAGGGGCCAAACTAGATTCCAAAAAGGCATCATCAACAATGTCTAGGACAGGAGGGATAGCTAAAGGCCTGTGCTGGGGCAGGAGTAAGAAATCCCTAAGCCTCTTTTTAGAATCAGAAAAATCCTGACTTTCCCAAATGAAAATGCTCCCTAAGAGTATGCAAGGTTTCACCAAAAGAGAAATCCTCTTGGTGGAGGGGGGGCATCAGAATCCTCATAGGTAGATAAGGGTAAATCCTGGTCATCAGAGGAAACAGAAATTTCAGAATCCTGGTCAGAAGTATCATAAGCAACCTCAGTCCTAGGTCTCTTAGAGGGGGAAGGTTGGCTTCCCCTGATTAAAGTAATAAGGTCTTCAGCCATTTTTATCATCTGTTTTTTAGGCATAGAGGCCTGACCATGCAGTCTGGGCGTTGGTTTTCTAGGCATGGTTCAAGTTTTAGGCCTTGAAGAAGAAAATGGCGTTGGTTTAATATGCAAGTCAGTAGGCCTGAAAACACCCTCAGAAGCCGGTGCCTGCACAGCGGCTCTGGACCCATCCAAGGTTTCACAGTTGAAGCATCTCACGGCATACCGGACTCTGAATGGGTCTCAGTAGTGGCCTGAGAATCTGAAGTAGTGGGTAACAGAGGCTGCGAAAGCACCTCACTGAGTACCGGCGAACTGACGACTGGCTTAGGAGAAGCGTAGTCAGCAGCTTTGGACCTAGGCGGCCTGTATCTGTCTTTATCTTTGCATTTTTTTCGGAATGTCGCTAGTCGGATGGCTTACCGAAGACGTATCTGGATAATTGAACAGAGCACCAAAAATATTTAGAAGCGAAAATATACAGACAACGGATAGTTCGTTGTTTAAATAAGGCATAAAACAGACAGCGAGGTACATCATGGTCAGAGCCTAGGCAAGGAATACAGTACAAATAAAAAATCTTTATGAGGTATTTGCTTTCCACAAGAAATGCAATTTACTTTTACTGACATCAGTTTAGAGCAAGAAAAAGTTTCCCCAACGGGGTACTTAGCTTTAAGTTGAAGACTTTGGTTCTGAAACTTGAAAACAAAAATTTCAGGAGTCAGTCGACCGGCACTTGCGAACTGCTTCTGCTTCGGGCACCGCACAGCAAGAAAGACGGATGTAATGGCATCGGCTCCATGTTTTATACCCCTGACAACCTGATGTCACAGAAGAGACAGCAACTGACGCAGGATCCAAGACTTTGTTAATCAAGCCGACTGAGGGCCACTGCAAGCAGATAACCCAAACGTGATGACTGCAACAGTGAAACACGAAGAACATCCAAACTGAGTTGGGTCCACTGTCTTGAGGATTCTTGTATCATTACCAATTACTTCCATGCTAGCTCTTTCCATGGCTTTACATATATGAATAGTAAGACTTATGGGCCTGATTTTTCCAAGTCCACAAATGACCCAACATTGTACTGAGGGATGATGGTTGCCATTCTGTATTTGTGAGGCATGAAGCCTATATTACAACTGTTTAGGTATCTTTATACCACATTGCTCTAAATTGGGCTTGCAAAATGCCAGATGCAGCTATTTCAATAATAAATGCTACTCTTGCCCTTTCTTCTTTGCCTGCTCTATCTGGTTTTCTGGTTTTATTTTTTTAACTGTTGGTATTGGATGATCCCATGTGATCATAACTTCTTCAATTTCATATGTTGTGGCTTGTGTTTCCAATGCTTCTCGACTACTTGTATTTACACAATCTGCAATGCAACAGTCTTGCAACATTGTTGTGTTTTTTAGTAAGCAGACTCTGTCATAAATATATCACAACTAGCAAAAAGATCTACAACTATTTCTAGTCCTCTGTTACAGAACCTGTCTTTTTCTCCCACTAACCTCCTCAATCACATGCAGAAGCTCATTGGTAACATCTGCTGAAGCAGACCATGTAGATTAGGTAGTTTAGCATACTGAAGGACAGAATGAAGATGGTGGACATGTGCTTCCCAAACCGGTCAATCATCACATGGACTCCTTGTCTGAAGGATGGGACTCTGAAGCAACTCGTTTTACAGCTGCTGCAAAAATGGATTCAAGCTTGGGATTGGGGGGGGGGGGTCCTGACCAGAGTAACCAATTCATGGCTGATCAAAACATGCAGTCAGACTTCCTGAATATTTGACCTCTTTAAATGATCTCAACCAAAAGTGGAACATCCAGAAGGTCAGTGGAGTACACCTGCATGCCCACTATAGTCTTTGCTAAGAGAAAACAGGGTCTGTAGGCCAGACAAAGGAATTCTAAAAGCCCAGAATCACTGGTACAGGGGGACACTCAAAGGAAGCCATGCCTTCATTGTCAAACTCTGACTCCACAGAACACTTACTACATTTGGATTTATACAAGGCATTAAAATATGATAGATGGATGGGCTCTGAGAACTCCAGAAAAGTACAGTTTTGTACCTACCATAAATGTAGATGTCCGAACTGGATAGCATCTGCAGTCATAACAAGTGGGTTGTCCTGTCGTCAGGCAGCCCTTCAGTCGGCCAGATTCCAAAGTCCGGGTCCGGCTTCGGCTGATGTCGCACTCCACCCGACGTCATCTCTGTTGGTCTTCGGGTATAAAGGCATCAGCCGACGCCATTTTCCTCAGTGTTTCTTGCCCCAGATGCCAGTAGCCCTCTTGCAGGCTAAAATTTGGATAGATGCCAATGTTTCCAAATAGATAGAGGTAAACACAACAATAAGCATGTATGTACATATACACAAACAAATACACCATAAAGACTCCCAACAGCTAGCTATCAGAAGGGTAAACACCCTAGGAGTACCACAGAGGGAAGGAGGGAGGGTAATCCTGACTGCAGATGCTATCCAGTTCGGACATCTACATTTATGGTAGGTACAAAACTGTACTATGTCCTTCATGGATGCATCTGCAGTCATAACAAGTGGGTAGAATACCATAGCCAACTAGGGAGGAGGATAAAAGTAGATTATGGTGTGTTTAGGATCCCTGCAGTACAGCAGTGGCAAACCCTGCTCGGGATCTGGAATATAGAGGCAAATTATAATGCTTGGCAAATGTATGCACGGAGGTCCAAGTAGCCGCCTCAATAATGTCTTTGGTTGCCACTCCTCGTAAGAAGGCTGTGGTAGTGGCTGTTGCCCTTGTAGAATGAGGTCTTATGTTCTGTGGAATTGGTTTTCCATGGAAGGAGTAACAGAATCGTATGCAATTTCCTATCCATTTGGAGATTGTCTGTTTGGAAATAGCTTTTCCTTCCCTTCCTGTTGCATAGGCTACAAAAGTTGGTCAGTCTTTCTGCTATTTTTGTTCTGTCCAAGTAGTAGCGTAGCTGTCTATGTACATCCAAGGTATGCAGTATTCTTTCCCTCTGTTTTGTGGGTTGGGAAAGAAGGTAGGTAGGTGGATTGCCTGGTTTAAAGACACTCTGGATACCACCTTGGGCATAAATGTAGGATTAGTCCTCATGGACACTCTATCTTGGTGGAAGATTAGGAAGGGTTGCACTGCCATTAAGGCCTGTAGTTCTGAAACCCTCCTTGCTGAAGTAATTGCCAGTAGGAAAGCAGTTTTCCATGACAGGTGTTGTAGGTCTGCTGTTGCTGCTGGTTCAAAGGGTGATAGTGTCAACTTTTCTAGCACAAAGTTTAAATCCCAAGCTGGTAATGGTGGTTTCCTTGGAGGTTTTACATTCTTGATTCCTCTGAGGAACTGCCTGAGCAAAGGGTGCGAAAAACAGGTGGATCAAAGCTGTATTCTGCTGAAATAGCTGATGCATGTATCTTGATGGAGGAGTAGGACAGGCCTGAATGAAGAAGTTCGGCCAGATACTCCAGAATGTTAGGCATATCTATGTTTGACACATCTTTTCCTCTTTCCGTACTCCAGATGACAAACCTTTTCCATTTTCCAGCATAGTTCCTTCTTGTTGAAGGTCTGCGTGCTTCAAGAATAATGTCTTTAACTCTTTGGGAAAGTTCTGGATTAGCTGCTGTTATGTGATGTTCCATGCAGTCAGTTGCAAGGTTTTTAGGTTTGGATGTATGATGCTGTAGTTGTTCTGCGTTAACATCAAAGGCATCAGGGGAATTGTCCACATATTGTTCCGAGACATGCTCCTCAGTAGTGGGTACCAGTGTTGTCTTGGCCAGTTTGGAGCTATCAGGATTATCCTTGGACGTTCTTCCTTGATTTTCAGTAGTACCTTGTGTATCAAAGGGAGAGGTGGGAATGCATATGCTGTTAGGCCTTTCCAGTTGAAGGAGAGCGAATCCACTTTCCATGCTAATGGGTGGAATGTCCTTGTGCAGAATTTTTTGAGCTGGTGATTGAGAGGTGATGCGAATAGGTCTATCTGTGGCATTCCCCATTTCTTTGAGATGGTCTTGAAGATGTCCGGGTGAAGCTTCCATTCGTGGGCATCCGAAGTGGTTCTGCTTAATATGTCTGCTAGAGTATTGTCTTCTCCTGGTACAAATATTGCCTGTAACTGGATGTTGTAGCTGAGTGCCAGGGTCCACAGCTCCAAGGTCATTCTGCATAGGGGATATGAATGAGTGCCTCCCTGCTTGTTGATGTACCACATGACTGTGGTGTTGTCTGTCCTTATCATCAACTGGCCCTCTTTGAGAAATGGTTTGAACTTTTGGATTGCCAGTTTTACTGCCAGCATTTCTTTTAGGTTGATGTGCAGTTGAAGTTGATCCTGTGTCCACAATCCTTGCACACATTTGTCCAGCATGTGGGCCCCCCATCCTAGGTCTGAAGCGTCTGTTGTGATGGTCTGGCTTGCTTGACATCTGCGAAAGGGTAGGCCTGTGTTTGACTGGCATGCCTGAGCCCACCATAGGAACTCCTGTTTTAAGCATGGAATTAGTGGGATTTCTGTTTCTAGACTGTGTCTGTGTTGGGACCATAAATTCTTTAGGTACCACTGTAGTTTTCTCATATGTAGTCTGGCAAATGGAACCAAGATTATGCATGATGCCATGAAGCCCAAGGCCTGCAGTACTTTTCTTGCTGTTAACTTGTTCAGTTTTGTTAGTGCCAAGAAGTAAAGAGGAAGTTCTTTTTGTTTTTCTGTAGTCAGGAATGCCATTTGTTTTACTGTGTCCAATTCCGCGCCCAAGAATGTCCTTGTTTGGGATGGTATCAGCCTTGACTTTTGTAAATTGACTGTGTATCCCAGTGCTTGTAGCAAGTAAATGACCCTTTGTAAATCTGTTGTCAGCTTGCTTTTGTTGTCCCCTTGTAGCAGGCAGTCGTCCAGGTATGGGTAAATTTGAATTCCTGAAGTCTGCAATGGGCGATTACTGATGCCAGGCATTTTGTGAATACTCTGGGCAGTAGATAAGCCAAAGGGCAATGCTGAGAATTGATAGTGCTCTGATCCTGCAAGAAATCTGAGGTATCTTCTGCAGATTGGTCGAATGGGGACGTGCAGGTATGCCTCCTTGAGATCTAGAGTTACCAGCCAAGACTCCTTGCCCAGCATGGGAAGAAGTTGCTGTAGGGTCAGCATTTTGAATTTTGGGACAATGATGTATGTATTTAAGGTGGACAGGTCGAGAATTGGTCTCCAACTTTTTCCTTTCTTGGAACTAGGAATAGTCTGGAATAGAACCCTTTCCTTTCTCTGCTGTTGGCACTCTTTCCACAGCTCTCATGTTTGCTAACTCCATTATCTGGCGTAGAGCCTCTGTTTTTTGATTTGGAGGTAGATTTGGCATTCCTCTTTTACTGGTAAAGTGTGGAAGTGAAACCGGTAACCTTGATCTATGGTTTGTAAAATCCACTTGTCTTTTGTTATGTAGTGCCAGTTCTTTGAAAATAAGGTTAACTTTCCGCCTAGAGGAGCTGCTATTTGTTCCCTGGTAGGCGGATTTAGGGTTAAGTCACTGTGGTAGTGCTGCTGTAGTGGCAGTGGTTGTGTCTGTGCCTCTGTTGTTACCTTGCCACTGTCTTCCTCTGTAGGCACCTCCTCTGGATTGGTTTCTGCCTCTGGAACGTCTATTCCTGCCCCTTTGAAATTTTGTGGAGTCAGGAAAGGACCAATTTTTGGCAGGCCAGTTCCTGCTAAACCTTGGGGGTTGAACCTGCAAGAAATATTTAGCAGTTTGAACAGATTTTGCCTTTTCTTCCATTTTCTTCATAACCTGCTGGGCAGGTGTACCAAACAAACTTGTCTTGTCCATAGGAGCATCTAGCAACTTAGCTTTAACATGATCCGGTAAAGCTTGTTCCTTTAGCCATGCATGCCTTCTTATCACTGTGCCTGTCATGGCTGATCTAAATGAAGCCTCCAGTGCATCATAGCCACATTTTAAGGAATGGTTGCTAACCTGTTGTATGTTATTTACCATCTCTAATACATATTTCTTATCAAGAGATTCATCAGTGGTTAGTTTTTTAGTTAACTGATCAAGCATAAACTCTTGGTATTGTATCATGTGAAACTGACAGTTTAAAGCTCTAGCTGAGAGAGTAGCTGAAGTGTAGACCTTTTTACCCCATCTGTCTAATGACCTTGCTTCCCCCTTTCAGAAGGAATAGGGTTTTTAGCTGTGGTCGCGGCTACTGCCTTGGGACCCTGGGATATAGTTTCTGGGTCTGCAAGTGGAGCCTTGTAAAGGTGGTGATGAGTATCTGGCACCCTGTAAAATCTGTCTGGTTTGGCAGGGGCTGGGGGCAAAGAATCTGGAGCGGAGCAAACATCATTGAAAGCATCATCCACCACAGAGAGAACAGGAGGTATAGCTAAGGGCCTGTGCTGCGGGAGGTGCAGAAAAGTCCTAAGTCTTTTTCTGGAGTCTGAAAAATCCTGTTGCTGCCATTGGAACTGTTCTCGCATGGCATGCAAGGTTTCCCCAAAGGAGAATTCTTCTGGTGGGGAAGCAGCTGGAATGGATTCTTCAGCATCAGAATCTTCAAAATTGGAGAAGGGAGCCTCTGGCTGGTCAGTTATGTCTGATTCATCAGCAGAATCATCAGAGGACACTGGCTCGGGGCTCTGCCCTAGGTCTCTTCTCTGGGGCTGAGAGGCCCTGTCTGGGTGAGATTGAGATCCTCTAATTAAAGAAATTAAATCTTCTGCCAAAGTAAGCATTTGAGAACTAGAAGAGGGCCTGGATGTGGGGGTTTAACAGGCACTGTTTTAGTAGTCTTGGCTGCTTTAGCCCTGGCGAAGGCCTTAATGGACATGGCTGCTGGAGGCCTAGCAGCACCACGTGCTGGGGTAGAGACATCCAAGGGGATGGTGTCTGATAAGTCAACCACCGTAGTGGGTAAAATTTCTGAGGTCGATTCAAGAGTTGTAGCAGGGGCCTCAGTTGTAGGAATAGGTTCAGCTGTACTTTGTTCAGTTTTCGGTTTCGCGAAACCGAGACACTCGCGTTTGCTTGACCATGGTTTCGCCGAAACCGCGGACCGCGAGTGTCGGTCTTTATCTTTGCGTTTTTTGGTAGATTGGGTAGTCGGAGGATCCGACGGCATAATGTATGCAAAATCAGAACCGAAAAACTGTTCTGCAAACTCCGACCGACGCCTAAGCGTTCGTCGGTTGAAAGAAGCACAGGCCGAACAGGCTGCTACGTCGTGGGCTGGGCCTAAACAAGGCAGACAGTAAGAGTGGAAATCTTTATGAGGTATTTGTTTCCCACAGTTTAAACAATTGTTAACTTTTTCTGACATCGGCTGAGGCAAGAAAGAGTCCCCAACGGGGTACTTAGCTTTAGAAGTCTTCGAAGTAGTATTCGGTAGAAGTAATCTCTGGATCCGACCGACCGGCACTTGCGAACAGCTTCTGCTTCGGGCGCCACGCGGCAAGAAAGACTGAGGAAAATGGCGTCGGCTGATGCCTTTATACCCAAAGACCAACAGAGATGACGTCGGGTGGAGTGCGACATCAGCCGAAGCCGGACCCGGACTTTGGAATCCGGCCGACTGAAGGGCTGCCTGACGACAGGACAACCCACTTGTTATGACTGCAGATGCATCCATGAAGGACATCAAAGAAGGGCTCTCCTGGGCTTCTTGTGTTACAGCAGACTGCAGGAAGCTCCTCAGTGATATCTGTGTTTTAGCCTAGTCATATTCAGCATGTTCACTAGCTTCATATGATAGGTTCATAGGTTGGTACTAGTCTATCTGCCCGAGGGCATTTATAAGCCTAGCCAGAGTGTGTCAGCTTTCCCCGCCCCACTGATTAACTAACTGAGCCTCTGTCAAGAAGAGCCAATGAAGTGATCCCAGGGGTGTATTTTCTGTTACCCATCCACTCGTCAAGGTTTCTTTTGAAGAGTGTTAGTGAGGGGCTCTGCCTAATGTAGTTAGGAATTTTGTTCCAAAGCATGGGGAGTCTCTGTGACAGGAATCTATCCCTCCAGCATGTTCTATTTATTGTTGTGGCGAGGTTTAGCTCACTAGAGCGAGTGGCTCGCAGTGACTTTGGATTTCTTTAGGTGGAGCATGTCCATCAATTCTGAGTTAGACAATGCTTTAAGTCAGGCAGAGATCACCTCTGAGTAAGCGATATGAGACTGAGTACAGCTGGAGTTTTTGCAGTCGGGCTGCATAGGACATATGTTTGAGGCCGGTAATCCTCTTGGTGAGGTACTTTTGTGGTCTTTCCAGCTGTTGGAAGTGTCTTGTGAGGTACATCCCAAATGGGACATTGTACTCTATGATGGGTCTGATGAGTGACGAGTAGAGGGGCACTATAACCTCTTTACTTCTAGATGCAACCCCTTTAGTAATTAGATGGGCTACATAGAAGGATTTTCCTAACTACTTTGGCAATATGATTGTCAAAGGAGAGATTACCATCTACCTGGGTCCCCAGATCTCTTATTACCTCTTCTGTATTAAGGGGGCTGCCACCTATGTGGTAATTCATGGGTGTTTTGTTTTTCCCCAAATGGGATGCCTATGCATTTTTTGGCATTTTGCTTGAGACCATGACTTTGACACCAGGTGTCCGTCTCAGTAAGGCCCTTTTGGGGAATGTCCGTGTCAGCCGGAGAGTCAATTATGGCTCCCAGTTTGCAGTCATCGGTGAACTTGGTTAGGCATAGTCCTCCTGTGTTTGCCTGTACTTCTGAAAAGTATATGCTGAACAGTAGGGGTCACAGGACCGAGCCTTGTGGGACACCACATGTGACTGGTTTAGAGTCAGACCTGGAGCCCGCTATTCTTACCATGCGAGTTCTGTCTAAGCCAGTTGGCAACCCATCTCGTGAAGTAGGGGTTTATGTTCAGGCTGGTGAGTTTTTCTATAATTCCCAAGTGGGGAATGGTGTCAAAAGCCTTGGTGAGGTCAAGGTAGGCTGTGTGAACTACCTTCCCCTCATCTATGGCCTTGGTGAATGTCTCAAAGAAGTCAACCAGGTTTAGTAGGCATGATCTGCCCTTAAAGCCAAACTGGGTCGGGTCAAGTGTTTGGAGGTTCCCAATGTCTTTGTTAATGAGTTCCATAATGATACGCTCCATAGCCTTGCAGACTAGGCTAGTCAGGCTTATGGGGTGATAGTTACCAGGGTCAGTTGTGGCCCCTCTTTGTGGAGCGGAATAACCGTTGCTGTGCACCATTCTATGGGCACGTAGCCTATGGAGAGGCTGAGATTGAACAGTGTGTTTAGGTGGGGGGTTAGTTCGTTCTGTAGTTCATGCAAGACGCAGCCTGGGACACCATCTGGACCACTGACGCTGTGCTTTTGGCTTTTGAAAGGGCTGTTTTCACCTGTGCGTCTGATTTCCGGGACACTACACTTCTCCGGTATTGTTGTGGGCCCTTTTGGGGGTGAGAGGGGGGTGAAGTTTGCACTGAATCCATCTGCCAGGATGTTGGCAATATCAGTGGGTTCAGTATATTTTGTGCTATTTTGAACTAGCTCAGAGCATATCTGCGAGTTGACATTAAGATTCCTGACATACCTCTTCAACAGAGCAAACAATTCTGGTGAATCTCTGTAGGAACTGGTAAGCTACATCAGTAAGTCATCTGCAAAAAAATATATATTTTTTTTTATTACCATGCTAATCATGACTCTCAACTGCTGACTTACAGATGAGTTGCACCAGTGGTACTGCAGGAAGAGTAAACAGAGTGGACATCCTTGTCTGATGCCCCTAGATACTCTAAAAATGTCAGAAAATATCATTTACATTTACTCTCACTGGTACCCCTTCAGAAATGCTCAGAAAAAGCTTTATAAAATGGTCTGTGAAACCCAGCCTCTCCAGTATCTTAAGCAGAAAACTGCCATCTAACTCTTAACACATGGGGCAGGATTCACGAAGGCTTGCACGGAGTCTAAGAGTAGTGTAAGACTCCATGCAGCCCTCGCGATCCAGGAACAGCCCGAAATTCCGTGTAAGAGACCAGCTAAAACGTCTCTTACACGGCATGGGCGTGGATATGCTAATCACCTCACTTGCAGCCGAAAGGCATGCAAATGAGGTAGATTAGCAATCCAGGAAGCCCAAAGCAGCCCGTGTAAGAGCCGTTTTAGCTGCAAATAACGCAATGGAGCCATGTCAGCTCCAAATAAAGGGTGCATATGTGTCAGGCAGCATGCCAATGGCCAAATATGTGGCCATTGGCAAGGTACCCCGATGCAAATATGAGAAATAAATATTTTTTTCGGCCGATGTTTAAACGCAGCTCAGCCCCACGCAAATGGGCTGCGCTATATAAAACATAAAAATTAAGGTTATAAACCCACAAATGTGGGTTTTATGCAATACATGGATTTACAATGCAGGGACCAGCAAACCAAAAACAACATGGCCACCGGTTAGTGGTTGCTAAGGGGGGAAGCTGAGTCTAAGACATGTAACTAAGCATTAGTAGGCAATCTGATGTAAATGAGTGTTAGGATACTGAATTCCACTGTCACATAGCAAATGAGCACATTCTGAGTAGTGTAAGAGATACATAAGGGGGAGGAATAGAGTAGGAGATAGGTGACATCACAGGGGGGAATGGCAGAAAGAAATGCAGTTCATTGGAGGTCAGTGTTACATGACAGATGTCAGACACATCATGGAAAGAGGAGTGCCACAAGATAAGCATGGGAAAGTCAAGAAATGGAAGGTGTACATTGTTGCTTACACCAAAGTTTCTTGCTGGGCGTGCATGCGCACGTGTGCGTGCCATGAGGCACGAGTAGGGCAGTGTGCACGCGTGTAAGGCAGACTGAGCATGTGGGAGCCTTTTGGCAGACGTGTAAGACTGTTTGCGCTGGTGTGCGCGCGTTTTAACCCGAATAAGCAGATTCTGAACCGTATAAGCATGTCTGCGCACGTGTAAGCCACTGTGAGTGCGTTTCTGCTGGTATGCGCGTTGCTCCCCCCTGAGGAAACAGAAAGGAAACGGGAAGCAACAGAATTAGTAGAAAGCTAGCAGGGAATACTGCTGGAGCTAGCAGGTGAAAATAATTAGAAGCAGGCAATTACACAGGCAGAATAGTAGCCCAGCCAAGCACTTAAAACTCTGCAAACAGCAGTGCAGGATGTTTCTCTCAAGAGACACTGCAAGACAGGAGGAAGCTATTAGAAGTGAAAACTGAAAAAGCTGAACTCAGAGCAGAAATGCTAGGGGCTGCCATAGCTGTCATAAGGAGACATAAGCTACTTGCTGAGGTGGTGACAATGCAAATGGTGCCAGACAACCCACAGTGAGGAGACGGAGAAGAGTGTACAGGCCCAGGGTCACCTACCATGGGTTACATGAGCTGGAGATAGTGGAGCGCTATACAGTGGACAGAGACCTCCTGCAGTAAATTGTTGAGCTGTGCAGGCCACGCCTCACACACAGAACCAAGAGAGGGGAACCCATCCCAGTGGAAACCAAGGTATGTGTTGGCCTAAGAATACTAGCAACAGGTACCTTCCAGAGACCAACTGGTGATATGATGGAGATATCACAGGCATCAGCCTCCAGGGTACTGCACCAGTTCCTGGATGCCATGTCAGCACATGTCAGTGATCATGTATATTTCCCCAATGCCTGTGAGGTATTGGCCAGCAATATGCGTCTCTTCCAGCAATAGACTGCACGCACATACGCATCAAAGCACCAGCCGGTGAGCGGGGTAGGGCCTACATTAACCGCAAGGGCTTCCCCTCCATCAACTGCCAGGTCGTGTGTGATGCCCAGGGCATAATAATGAATGTGTGTGCTGGCTGCCCTGGGAGCTACCATGATTCCCATATCTGGCATTTGACGCAGCTGTACCAGACATTTGCCAATGGGGACCTCCCACATGGACACCTTGTGGGGGATGCAGGTTATAAACTGGAGCCATGGCTGATGACACCCATCAGAAACGCACACACACCTGAACAGGAACGCCATAATGAGGCACACGCACAAACACGTAATGTAATAGAGCGTGTGTTTGGGCTGCTCAAGTCACGGTTCCGGTGTCTGGACACATCTGGTGGAGCCTTGCAGTACTCACCAACTACATGTACCCAAATTGTCATGGTATGTGCTATGCTACATAATATGATCTTGTGAAAACAGCTGCAGCAGGACCAGCATAGGGCCGGGCCAAACAGCCCCCCACCATTGCAAGGCCATCACAGGCAGAGCGTGACTCGGAGGAGGAACAACCTGAGCCTGCCCCAGTAGGCAGAAGGAGGTGTGCCCAGTATGCCCTGGCCTTGGCAAAGAGGCAACGCATAGCACATACACTGGCTCAGTAGGAACCCTGGGAATGATACCCCTCTCTGACTCATTCATATAATAACAGGGATGCCTAAAATGACATAACCTGCTCTCAAACATGTACAGGGAGTGTAGTATGTGCATCCGACAGAGGCAGCCCTGCAGCACCACCTGAGGCATGAATGCCATGTGTTAAGCAATGTAAGACCATGTAGTATATGCAAACTTGATGACCCTGACTAACATCTTACCTTCACCAAGCATGATGCCACAATATGATGATGAGATAATCAATTGCAATAATTGGCTGAAGTATTGCAGTTAGTCAAAGGGGATCCAATGTATGCCAGCCTGGGATGACATGCTGAGCATGACATGATGCTCCACCTGCTAGGGGTGGCTTGCACCTATCAGTCCAGGCCTTATGGATACTGGCAAAGGCTGTTGTTACCCACAGCGTGCCCTGAATAGGTAAGGCTCAAAACACAAACCCACCTCCATAGGTATCACAAGGGATAAGAACCTACATGTAATGCTACCCAATGCCAGAAGTCTAAACAGCAAGATGCATGCTGTCTAAACTCCCCCAGTATGGAGAATGTAGATATCTGTCCTGTAACAGAAAAAGTACAGTTTTGTACCTACCATAAATGTAGATGTTCGAAGATCCACATTGCTGCAGTCCTTACACTTGGGTAGTCCGCTGTCCTCGGTCGGCCCGAATATCAAAGTATAAGGCTGACGTCGGTCAAGGCGCATTAGACTGACATCAGGACGTCAGGGTACAAATGCGCATGACCGACGTCATATCCTCAGTCTTTTCTTGCCCCAGATGTCAGAAGACCCTAAAAAGAAAGGTCAAAACCAAAAGACAGCAAACACCCAACCAACCACCCTTGCACTAACAAAATGTACAAAACATACAAGATATATACAATATTTACAACCCAACCCACACAACCGCCTCTAACTACAGAGGGGAAGGAGGGAGGGTAAATTGGACTGCAGCAATGTGGATCTTCGAACATCTACATTTATAGTAGGTACAAAACTGTACTATGTTCTTCATCTCACATTGCTGCAGTCCTTACACTTGGGTAGAATCCCAAAGCAGAGGAAAGGGAGGATGGCAAAACTATAAGGAAGCAGGAGCTGCCAAAATGCCCTGTAAAATAGCAGTGGCAAAACCAGCCCTAGATTTAGAGTAAAGTGGAAGGTGATAATGCTTAGAGAAAGTATGCACTGAACTCCAAGTAGCTGCCTCCAAAATATCCTTAGTAGCCACCCCCCTTAAAAAAGCTGTCGAAGTGGCAGTAGCCCTAGTGGAATGAGGCCTAATCCCAGCTGGAACCTCCTTGCCATGATGGGAATAACAGAAAGCAATGCAAAACCCAATCCACTTAGAAATAGTTTGTTTTGACACAAGCTTGCCCTGAGAACCTAAAGCAAATGAAACGAATAACTGCTGAGACTGCCTGAACCATTTAGTTCTGTCCAAATAATATCGCAACTGCCTGTGCACATCTAAAGTATGCAAAATCTTTTCCCCTTTATTTTGGGGATTTGCATAAAAAGTAGGCAAATGAATAGTTTGGTTTAAAGCCACACTAGAAACCACTTTAGGCATAAAGGAAGGATTAGTACGTAAAGATACCCTATCCTTATGGAAAATTAAGAAAGGCTCAACCGCCATAAGGGCCTGCAACTCAGAAACCCTTCTTGCAGAGGTAATAGCCAACAAAAAGCAGTCTTCCATGATAAAATTTTAACTCAGTAGTAGCTGCAGGCTCAAAAGGTTGTAGAGTGAGTTTCTCCAACACAAAATTGAGATCCCAAGCAGGAGTAGGAGCTCTGTGGGGTCTTATATTCTTTGCCCTCTAAGAAATTGCTTGAACAAAGGATGAGAAAACAATGGTGGGTCACAATCATAGTGAGCGAAATTGCTGCAGCATGAACCTTAATAGAAGAGAAGGACAAACCTTTGTCCAGTAACTCAGTAAGATATTGAAGAGCCACACTTAAATTAGGCTCAGAAACATCAAAATCCTTTGCTGCACTCCAAAATAAAAATCTCTTCCATTTATCTCGTACACTTTCCTTGTACTAGGCCTTCTAGCTTCCAAAATAACATTCAAAACTTGCTGTGGAAGTGG
Source organism: Protopterus annectens (assembly GCF_019279795.1). Taxonomy (NCBI): domain Eukaryota; kingdom Metazoa; phylum Chordata; order Ceratodontiformes; family Protopteridae; genus Protopterus; species Protopterus annectens. Next base: position 993,248,596 of record NC_056734.1, on the reverse strand, counting down.
AGGCCCACTATGGTTCAAAACAGAATATGCCAGGCTGTTAGGTGCAGAGAGTGAAGCTTGACATTGAGCAAATGACTGTCCTCCTGAGACAACAGGTGTGGAATCAAGGCAAAGGCCATGGAGGCTTCCGTACCAGGCTTCTCAGTAATGGGTACCAATGCTGTCGAGGCCAATCTGGAGCTATCAAAATCATCCTTGGCTTGTCCTGTCTGGCCTTTAGTAGTACCTTTGGGAGGAGAGGCAGAGGGAAAGGCATACACATGAAGATTGCTCCAATTGAAAGAAAGAGCATCCACTTTCCAAGCTGTGGGATGAAACCTTTTGTGCAAAACTTTGGCAGCTGGTGGTTTAGTGGAGAAGCGAACAGATCTATGTCTGGAGTTCCCCATGACACTGTCAATTTCTGAAATACATGAGGATCCAATTTCCACTGTGGGGATCCATAATTGCCTGCTCAACACATCTGCTAAGGAGTTCTGTGCTCGGCAGAAACCTTGCCTGAAGATTTAGCTGTAAACTGAGAGCAGTCTCCCACAAAATCATTGCTTGCCTGCATAGAGGATAAGAATGTGTTCCCCTTGCTTGTTGATGTACCACATGACAGTTGTGTTGTCTGTTAGAATCAACACCTGCCCTGGAAGAAGTAAATCCTTGAAAGCTATTAATGCAAACTGGACTGCTAACATCTCTTTCAAGTTGATATGTAGATGTTGTAGTCTGGCAGGCCACTTGTCTTGTATCCACTTTCCATTCAGATGAGCTCCCCAAGCTTTGTCTGAGGCATCTGTCGTTAGAATCTGACTCGCCTCTGGCGGGTCACAGAGAGTCCCTTGTTTAGGTGACATTCCTGAGCCCACCACAACAATTCCTTTTGAATGCAAGGTATTATTTGAATGACAGTGTCCAAATCCTGGCAGTGCTGTGTCCATACATTTTGAGATACCATTGTAGCTTCCTCATATGCAGTTTGGCATTGGGAAGCACCAGAATACAAGATGCCATGAACCCCAAGGCTTGAAGGACTGTCCTTGCAGTCAGCCTGGACTGATGAGACAACTGATGAAAGTAAAGGGAAAGATTCTTTTGTTTGTCCGGGGTCAAAAGGCCATCTGGGATGCTGTATTCAGTCTCACACCCAGAAAGCACATGTCCTGAGAGGGTACTAGACTGGACTTTATTTCGTTCACAGAATACCCCAGGCATCTTAGCACTGCTATCACATAATCCAAATGATGAAGAAGCTCGTCCTTCCTTGAGCCAGAATCAGGCAATCGTCCAAATAAGGATAGATCTGTATTCCTTTTAACCTGAGGAAAGCTATCACTGGAGCCAGAACTTTCGTGAACACTCTAGGCGCAGTAGATAAGCCAAAGGGCAATGCAGAGAACTCATAATGTGAAGTCCCAGGTCCAAGACGCAGATACTTCCTGCAACTCAGTCTGATAGGAACATGAAGGTAAGCCTCCTTGAGATCCAAAGTTACCATCCAATGATCTTTGCCCAGCAGAGGTAAAAGCTGTTGTAACGTCAACATTTTGAACTTGGGAATGTCCAGATAAGTGTTGAGGATAGATAAGTCCAAAATTGGTCTCCACGTGTTCCCTTTCTTTGGTACTAGGAACAGGCGAGAATAAAATCCTAGGCCCACTTCTGGCATAGGGACCGGCTGTATGGCCCCTATTTGGAGTAACAGAGAAATTTGCTTGTGAGCCTCTATTCTTTGTTGAGGAGGAACGTCTGGCATGCCTTTGAAAGGAGGCAAGGTATGGAAATAAAACCTGTAACCGTGGTGTATGATATCCAATACCCATCTGTCTTGGGTAATTAAACTCCAATTTTCTTTGAAAATTGCCAACCTTCCTCCCAAAGGTGCTGCCAGACGAGAAGGCTCTGGCAGCTGAAAAGGTAGGTCATTGGGTCTGTTTACGAAAGGACTGACCCCTGCCCTCACCAGAAGACTGTGCAGGAGAACTCCCTGTTCTAGGCCTGAAAGAGCCCTGAGCTCTGCCCCTACCACGTCTAGATCTACCCCTAGACTGGGAATCATAAGAAGGATACGTCCACCCCTTAGTAGGCCAATTTCTACTAAACTTTGGAGGCTGAACCTGCAAAAAATCTTTAACAGTCTGCATAGACTTAGCCTTGTCTTCCATTTTCTTTAAGACTGCCTCAACAGGAGAACCAAACAACACATCAGATTGTAAAGGAGCATCTAAAATCCTTGTTTTAACATGGTCAGATAAATTCTGATCCCTCAGCCAGGCGTGCCTGCGAAGAACTGACCCAGTGGCAGCCACCCTAGACGAGGCCTGTACAGCATCAAAGCCACAATGTAAAGAATGCTTACCCACCTGTTCAGAAACATGTACTAAATCTTGTAACTCTTTACACTCAATACCCTCCGCCAGAGCATCTACCTTAGACTTCAATTGAGAAAGGAGATAATTTTGGTATTTCAACATGTGAAACTGGCAATTCAAAGCCCTCATAGCTAGAGTGGAGGAAGTATAAACTTTCTTTCCCCATCTATCCAAAGCCCTGGCCTCTTTATCTGGAGGAACTGGATTCTTGACAACAGAAGCCTTAACACCCTTAGGCCCCTGACTAACAGTTTCTGGGTCTGCCCTAGGACTCTTAAAAAGATACTTATGAGCTTCAGGCACCCTGTAATACCAGTCCGGTTTAACAGGAGCAGGAGGCAAAGAATCAGGATTAAGGGAAGCTTCTGCAAACACATCTTCCACAACGTCCAGAACAGGAGGTATAGCCAAAGGCCTATGCTGGGGTAAAAACAAAAATTCCCTAAGCCTTTTCCTGGAATCGGAGAAGTCCTGACCTTCCCACTTAAAATGCTCCCTCATGGAATGAAGAGTCTCTGAAAAAGAAAAATCCTCAGGAGGAGAAGCAGAAGGAGTAGAATCATCCACATCAGAATCAGAATAAGGAGAATACTCCTGCAAGTCTTCAGCCGAAGACTCAGAAACATCTGAAGCCTGCTCAAAACTCCCTAACTCAGGTTCCACCCTAGGCCTCTTATCAGGAGGGGGCAAAGAACCTCTAATCAAAGTAATCAAATCTTCTGCCATTTTAAGCATATGCTTCTTGGGCACAGATCCTGAAGAACTAGGGGTAACACCAACTGAAGCTAAACCTGGCCTGCCTCTGGGAGAAGCCTTGGAAACAGAAGGAGAGGGCCTAACCACCCTGGGAAGGGAGGGGAGCACAGTAACCTGAGAAGCCCCTTCAGCCTGACCTGCCTCCTGAGAGGCCACATCTTGCAATAACAAAGTCTCCCTGGGACTCCAGAGAAACCTCCGCAGAACCACCGGCTCCACCAACACCTCTAAAGAACCGGGCGTCCGATGGACGGCTCTTCAAGCCTAGGCTTAGCTGCTTTGTCCTTGCGCTTCTTGAAGAAGCGGGCGTCGGAGCATCCGACGGCATTTTATAATTGCACCGCTTCCCAAAGACTAACCTGGCACAATCTAACCTTCTCTTTATAGTGCGCTTATTGAATCTAGCACAAGAGCGACACCCAACAATGTCGTGCTCAGGCCCTAAACAAGGAATACACAAAGTATGGTAATCTCTTTGCGGTATCTGTTTCCCACAAGAAATACAGTTATTCACTTTTTCTGACATCCGGTAAACCACTGAGGCAAGAAAAAACTAAAATATTCCCCAACGGGGTACTTAGCCAACTTTGACTCGGTCTGAAACTCCGAATTCGAAAAATTTCAGAACGCCGAACGGCACTTGCAACGTTGCTTCTGCATCGGACCATGCGGCAAAAAAAAGACTGAGGACATGACGTCGGTCATGCGCATTTGTACCCTGACGTCCTGATGTCAGTCTAATGCGCCTTGACCGACGTCAGCCTTATACTTTGATATTCGGGCCGACCGAGGACAGCGGACTACCCAAGTGTAAGGACTGCAGCAATGTGAGATGAAGAACATCTGGGTCAAGGCTCACAACAGCACCCTAACACTACCAGGTTACACCTCATACTGTGCTGTACAGCCTCAAAACATGGAACAAGCTACAAAACGAGGGTGACTAGAAATAATTGTCAAGGATAACCACACCTCCATGTTGGTACCACAACAAGAAGCAGCATGGACTAGCCATGGTCAAGTAACAGTGGCTAAAACTGCCTCCCAGTTTATAGCCTGCTACAGACTACCGTCCTAACACCAGGAACTGCACTTGGCCTATGTTGGAATACATGAATATATCAAGCCCTCCAAACCACATTATATTGGGTGACTGAAAATACCCAGACTGGGAGCATTATACTAGCTCCAACACTGTAGGACAAAAGTTCCTAGAATCCATAAACCAAAATGACCAGGAACAGCGTACCACTCCCACAAGAGGGGTAAGCATACTGGATGTGATAATCAGCAACATGGGTACTGGATGGCAAGATGAGAAGGGTATCCCTCACTGGTAAGACCAGACCATAGAGTAATCACACCGGATATACACATCCTGACCACAGTCCCTGGCCAGAAAACCACAGTGAAAAACATGTGTAAAGCAAAAGTTGCACTCCTCCAAACTGATGTGGAATCCATTAAAGGCCCTGTTTAGGTGCAAAATATGGGCCACACCTCAGAACCTGTTATACAGGCATTCCATGAACACTGCCAGGAATGCTTGGATTATGCAATCCCAAATAAAACCAAGACACAATGCCATACACACAGGCATCTGGCATGGTGGACTCCAGCCATTACCAAACCATGCAAGAGAATGAGGAAGCTACTACATGATAGAGCAAACATAAAAAGGGAAGTAATCACTGATCAGTAGTATGGCAATAAAATATGTCCACACATACAATCCACTAAGGCCAGCTACAACAAGTTGAATCTGTGAATCTTGAGGCAATATTACACCTGCCCCAAGTACACAGACAACCCTCACCTCCCCCCAAGAAATACAAATATATGAGAGATGCAACCATTTATCCAAACCGGAGGCTGAGCTCCCTCAACTCAGTACTGTCAAAACTAGTCAGGAGGAGAAGGTAACCACACACACCACAAACCCAGTCCCACATAGACCTATCACAACTGCAAACCAAAGACATAAACACAGAAAAACATTCCCGGAGGCCCTAATTACAAACACACCACAAAAAACAGAGGCCTCCAAAGCAGACATCCAAGCAACCACTACCTCCAAACATAGCACATGCAACACATAGTGCACAAAGCTGGTGTGCCAGTCACAGGCCAGAAGGAGAAACAACATGCCTGACACCGTTGTAATAGGTGATTCCATAGTCAGACACACTGCTGTCCCGCTCACCAGACTGAACAAGGGAAAGGGTACAGTAAGCTGCCTGTAGGCTGCTACAATACGCCACATAACAGAAGTACGCAGGTCACCCCAAAGCAAGTAGAAATATGATGCAGTCATTGTCCATGCTGGCGTGAATGACCCGAGATGTACCTCCCAGGACTACATGAAGAGAGACAGATGAGCTCTCCGATTATGTAGTCCAGGCTGGTATGACACTGACCGTTTGCAGCATCCTACCCTCACCAAGAATGATGCCACAGTACAAACACAGAATGATCAGCTTTAACAAGTGGCACAATTACTGGTGTCATTCCAAGGGGATCCAATGTCTGTCTGCTTGGGATGTCATGCTTGACAAGCCACGCTGCTGTTCCAGGGTTGGCTTGCAACCGATACCCCTGGGCATCTGGATATTGGATAAGGCTTTTGCCACCTCCATAGAGCCTTTCGTAGGCAAGGCTGAAAAGACTAACCCACCACCCTAGAAAACATAAGTGGAAAGAAACATAAGGGTAATGCTGACCAATGCCAGACGTGTAAACCTCAATATGCATGCTCCCGAGGCCCTCCCCAGTATGGAGAATATTGATGACCGTGCAGTGACAGAAACCTGCAGCAAGGCTCCTGACAGCACACCAGCACTACCAGGTTATACCTCATATCATGCGTTATGGCCCCAAAACCTGGACCAAAACATAAAAGGAGGGGGAGTATCCATATTCAGCACAGACACCCACACGTCCAGGTAACTGACAATGCACGAAGCATCGGAGACCACCCATGTTCAACTAACCGTAGGCAAAACTGCTGTACAGTCTGTAGCATGCTACAGACCACACTCTCACACACAGGAACCCCACCCAGCCGTCCTGAAGACACTGGACAGTATGAATGTCTCACCAAATACCAAACAAGGTACTCACAAATTACCACATAGGTGGTAATCCATTATGTATGGAAGGAGTAATCAGGGACCTAGGGACACAAGTGGACAGTAACCTGTTATGTGACACTCACATTGCCAATGTGGCTAGGAAGACTGTCTATATTGGACACTGTATCATGAAAGGATTCACATCTACGTCAACAGAGGTCATTGTGCCCCTATACTGTTCTCTTATCAGACCCATAATCTAGTACAATGCCTCATTTGGGATGTACCTTACCCGACACCTGCAGCAGTTAGAAAGACCTCAAAGGTACCTCAACAAAAGGATAAAGGGTCTCAAATATATGTCATATGCTGCCTGGCTGTAGACACCCCAGCTGAATGCAGTCACATACTGCCTACACAGAGGTGTTGTATGTCTGTTGTACAAGGCCATGTCCAACACAGGAGTAATGGACATGCTCCACCCCAGAAAACCCAAATCCATCGGAGCTGTGAGAGTGAGAGATGTCAACCTCAACACATAATGAAATAGGATGTGCTGGAGGAACAGATACATAACCCAGAGGCTCCCTACACCCTGGAACAGAATCCCACTCCATGTTAGGCAGAGCCCCTCACTGACACTCTTCAACAGGAATCTTGCCAAGTGGATGGATGATCGTAGATGTACACTGGGGGTCATCACTGTGTCATGTCCAGACACAGGCACAGTAAAGTAAATCATAAATGGCCATAATATTCACATAGCAAGGGGTGGCGAAAGCCACACACACTCTGGCTAGGCTTATAATTGCCCTAGGGCGGACAGCCTAGTATGAACCTATGAAGATACAAATTGTACAGGACACTAAGGATTATCACAAGGCTTTCTTAACTGATGGTAGGAACCTTGTTGGGAATTCACAGATATGCTCTGAATCACTCAAATATTACAAACAACATACCAAACACACACACATATTGCCAACATCCAACCTGACAGGTGCAGTGCAACCCCCCCCCCAAAAAAAAAATGCAAAATATCTATCCCAGCAGAGTGCTGGCCCCCTGACATTGCAGATGCTGAGGTAACAGCCAGCATCTACAAAGCAAAACACACAGCATCAATGGTATGAGATGGTGTCCTGGGCTGAGTCCAACATGGACTCCAAGAAGAATGGAATGCCAAATAACACTACTGCTCAATGTCAGCCTTACCACAGGATACGTACCCAAAGAGCAGTGTACAACAACAGTGGTCCTTCTCAACAAAGGTGTTGCCTGAATAGATACTGCAAACTACCACCCCAGAATCCTGACAAGCTTGGTCTGCAAAGCTATGGAAAGGATCAGCATGTACCGCAGACATAAAGATATTGGGGACCTACTGACAACAGACCCTACCCAGTGTGGCTTTCATAAGTGCAGATCCTGCCCCTTAAACATGTTTGACTCATTTGAAACCATCATTAAGGTCATTGATGAGGGGAATGTGGTCCACACAGCGTAGTTGGCCTTGCAAAGGCTTCCATACAATACCCCACGTGTTCATTATAGATAAGCTCACCAGCTTAAATATAAACCCCTATGTCAGTAGAGGGGCTGCAAACCAGACCAAGGACAGAACTGACATGGTCAGACATGCTGCAGCCATGTCAGACTACAAACCAGATATAACTGGCATCCCACAAGGCTTGGTCCTGGGACCTCCCTCGTTTGGTATATATGTCCCATAGGTACAGGCCAACATGGAAGGACTGTGTCTGAACAAGTTTGCAGAGGACTACAAACTGGCCACCATATCTGACCCTCCAGCTAACACAAGCATCCCACAAAAGGGCCACATAGAAACACACAACTGGTGCCATAGCCATGTTAGCAAGCTAATTGCAGAAAAGTGTATAGTCAACCCCTGTGGATATACAGTAAGTGCCCACAAATTACCACATAGGTGTTAACCCATTAAGTACATAACATGTAATGAGAGACCTGGGGACACAAGCTGATAGATACCCTGCATTGGACAAGCATGTGGCTGTAGTGGTTACAGAAACATACCATATACCCACCTAATCATGAAGGTTGTCAGATCTAGATAAGGGGAGGTCATTGTGGCTCTGCAGTCATCCTTCATCAGTGTTACAATTGACTACAATAGCCCCTGTGGGATGTACCTCAGCAGACACCTCCATCAACTGTAAAGTCCCCAAAAGTACCTCACCAGGAGTATCAAAGAGCTTGAACAGATGCCATGTGTTGCCTGATTAAACAAACTGCAGCTCCACACACTGCCATACTGCCCACCCAGAGGCAAGCTGTGCCTGATGTATAAAGCCACGTCCAAGTTGGAATCAATGAACATGCTGCACCTTGTACAATCTGAATGGCAGTGAGCTATGCACATGAGAGACCTGAACCCCAGCACTGACATACATAGGACAAGCTGTACAGAATGATCCATAACACAGAAGCCACCTCCACTCTTGAGTAAACTCCCAGTACAGGTTAGCCAGAGAGTCACTCATCGACTCTCCTCAAGAGGAATCTTGATGAGTGGATGGGAGATGGTAGGTTTACCCTGGGTATCATTGTTATGTCACGGGTAGACAGAGGCACAGTATACTAACCATGACATATGTCATGGCAAACTCCACTTACAATGTGTGTCGAAGGACAAACACACTCTCCGACTAGCATTAGAAATGGCCTAGGGCACATCGCTAGTGTTTACCAATGTGCACCTACGTTGTGGAATACACTACCAATGTTGGACAAGCCTGGTTTAAGTAGTTCATATCTGAACATAATGCAACATGGTCAGATGTGCACAACTGGCCCCTAACCAGTCTGTTGTGCTCACTATGAAAATGTAAAGCAGTGATAGGACTAAAGCCCAGGATACTGTCCACCACAGTGAAAGTACTGAACCAGTACACTATACGGTACTACAGTGTTAGGTCAGTATGAAAGGATGTTGACAACTGTATGCAAAGTATCCCATGCAAACCCTGCAGGCACAGTATAATCCCTGTTGTGTTCAGACACAAAGTAGTTGGACAGTAAGTACACAACATGACACACAACCATACACGTGAGATAATGTTGAAGTTCACACTCATCCACAAATGTGGTGGGCTGCAGAGTTCAACATATGGAAAGCTCACACTGGGCATGTTCGCACACTTTGATAAATGAGACATATGTCAGACAACATGCCATGGAAAGCCTGAACTAGGCATGCTCACACACTTAAGCCAAATCTCAGTTTAGCAGTTGGCCACACATCTGGTATTTGTACGTGTTATTCCAGGAACCAACCACATTACAGCAATCTGCCCAGTGCACACAGTTAAATGACTACAGAGACATAAGTGATATAGTGGATCCCTCTCATATTCAAACATCTTCCACAGATACACAAGTTGTTCATAGAAACAGGGAATGCTATGGCAATAAAGACTTGCAAACAGTCTATCAGCAACAAATATTGTGCATCTGACAATTAAACATATGGGTGTAGAGGTCAACACTAGGCTGTTTGCCCTAGGGAATGACAGCTTAGCCAGAGTGTGCTTGGCGTCTGCCTCCCCAGTACAGTAGGCTACTGTGCCACTGTAAAGTAGGTCACATAATGCACCGTGTGAGGCTAGTGTGCTGTGCCTCCATCAAGCAGGGACACAGTGGAGATCCCAGGGGTTGAATTTGCTAAGCCACATCCATGTTGTTGGTGTGTGCTGGAAGAGGGTTGGTGAGGACCTCTAACAGTAAGTGGGCATCAATAACAGACTGAGGAGAGCCTTATCTGCATTGTCTGGACAATTTCACTGTCAACACTTTGTTGTGATGATTATGAGGGATTGAAGTGTCGTGCCAATACTGTTCAGAGATGTCCTCCCTCTGTGGGCTACTGCTCTGCAATGTATTAGCTCACTCTGTCTGTTGGACAGCTCATATATGGCTGGTGTACACCTGACAGGTATCCTGTTGTGGAGGAGTCATGGGTATATTTGGGATAGCATGATCAATGCAAACCTTCCACATGCTCATAGAATGCAATTGTCAAGGATTATGCAGAGTGGCCTGTATACTCCCCCAGCATGGGTCCTTTGAAGTCTTCCACCCCAGTCTTCACAAGTGTAAAGTCTGCTTTTGATAAATACACTTTGTTTGCAGTGACAACCTTGCCTGGGGGTGGGGATGGGATACGGATGCCCAGGGAAAGGTGGGTATGGTCAGATATCAACAATGGTGGGCTACCTCTGGTGTGGAACAGTGAGTACCCATGTTGCAGATGGTCAGGTGCAATATGTATTCCCCCATGTGGCTGTGGTGAGTGGTTCTGCCATAGCACATGGACTCACAAATTGTAGTGGCTGTAGGGTAATGTTGTAGAGGCCTGAGTAGTTACCACACGCAATATACCTGTACCTGACGTTAACTGGAATGGTGTATGTGAACACCTGCATATCTTGGCACCGTTCCCAGGGAAGCAAAGTGTGTGTCCTGGATGTGGGAGGGGTGGTCTGAACTGGTTGTGTTGTGTGTTACAGGTCCTGTGGTCACAAAGCATGGTATAGAACATAACCTGCCAGTGCTGATGTGCATATCTGACCCTGAAGTAGGTGGCTGAAAATGCATATATATACTATCCGCCACCTGACAGGTAGTACTAGATGTACATACCTCTGTAGAAATAATGATGTCAGCACCCTATAAATACTGCAGGTGCAGAACAGATGCCCAGTAATTCGGATAGTGCGCTCTGCTAATGCGTCTCCCTCAAGTGTCATAATATAGTTAGGTAGGGGGTTGAATCCGGCAAATGCTCAGTGTGTGTGTGTGTGTGCGTTTGTGTGAGGGGGGTTAGTGTGTGTGCAATTCTGTGTGAGGGAAATGTCCCTTTTGGCAACTGGGAAAACACACTACAGGATGCACATTCCCCTTTCTAAACACTGATGATGTCAGCACCCTATAAGTACAGCAGGAGAAGGGAAACCTCCCAGTAATGTGAATACCACGCTCCGCTAAAGCGTCCGTCTTGAGTGTCATAACATAGTTAGGTAGGGGTTTGAATCCTGCAAATGGCAAGTGTGTGTGCAATTCTGTGTGAGGGAAATGTCCCTTTTGGCAACTGGGAAAACACACTACAGGATGCACATTCCCCTTTCTAAACACTGATGATGTCAGCACCCTATAAGTACAGCAGGAGAAGGGAAACCTCCCAGTAATGTGAATAGCGCGCTCTGCTAATGCGTCCATCTTGAGTGTCATAACATAGTTAGGTAGGGGTTTGAATCCTGCAAATGGCAAGTGTGTGTGTGTGTGTGGGGGGGGTGGTGGAAGTAGGGTGTGTGTAATTACATGTGTGAGAGAACCGACCCTTTTGGCAACCAGTACAACACACCAGCTGGTGCATATTCCAATCTCTACACAGAGATGATGTCAGCACCCTACAAGTACAGCCAAAGAGGGCAAATCTCCCAGTAATGCAAATAGCACGCTCTGCTACTGCGTCTCTCACTACTGTCATAGCACAGTTAGTTATGGCTTTGAATTCCACACATGCCACGTGTGTTTTTGTCACACAGAATGCCCATGTGTGTGGGCTGTTGTTCACAATAATGCATGACATCGATTAAACCAGTAATGGCAATGGACACAGATGATGTATGTGTGTGCCAAATACACATATGTACCTGTGACCTTCAATAGTTCCCATGTCTGACACCTGCCACATGTGAATACATGGTATTTGCACTGGATAACATTATGACTGTGGTCTTCTATGCAGGTGATGCATGTGGTATGTGTATATACAGTGTGAGTTGTATATGGTACCATCCTAGCAGCGAGGGATACACATCTGGTCTGGGGCATACAGTCTACATGTTGTTGATGAACAGGTGCTGCATGTTTTCACCTGTTGTGGGAGTGGTAACAAGTTGTTCCATAGCAATGCAGTGACTACATGCTAGGAACCTTTCAGCTAGGGTGTTGTAGCTACAGTAATTCATCAGCATTCAGTAATACGTCAGCATTCCTGGTGAGGGTATGATGCCAACCAAGGTCAGGGTCATACCAGCCTGTGCCACATGCTCAGAGAGCCCTTCTATGTTCCCCATCATGTAGTCCAGGGAGGTACATCACAGGTCAGCCATAGTGGCATGGACGATGACAGAGTCATATGTGTCCATGCCTCTTACTGACCTGTATGCTTGTGTTATGTGGTGGACCATAGTGCCCCACAGGCACATCACTGTGACCTTCACCTTGTCCAGACTGGTGAGCGGGACCTCACTGTACCGGACAATAAAGGTACCTAACACAACTGTAGCAGGTGTGTTGTCTAGCCGTACAGGCTGTGACTGTTTGGCACACAGGATTTGTGTGCTATGTGTTGCACATGCTGTGTTCTGGCTTAACGTATGCCTGTGTGCCAGCTGCAGAGGTGTCTGCTGCTCAGGCAGGATGCTATTCTGAGGCTCCACGAATGGCCCAGTGTGTTCACGTGTTTGGATTGCTGTCAGTGTAGGGTCTACATCAGACTGGTATTGTAGTCACTGTAGTATTTCATGCCACCTGACAGGTTATGCCAGTACTGGGTTCAGAGTGCTTAGTCCCCAGTTTGGCTATGTGCTTGCATCTCATACATGTGTTTTACGTCCATGTGTAGGGGAGAGGGTTGACTGTGTACATGTGGCAGCTGGGACATTGCCACATGATCCACATATTCCACAACTGTACCATAGAGGTAACTGACAAGTGACCTTTGCATGTGCTACCATAGTATTGTGATTGCCATGGTGATTAACAGCACATAGGGCCAATGGGGAACAAGGTACAGAAGGTGAGTATGTGAGGGTGTAGTGCCTGTGATTAGTTAGCACTGGCATATATGACTGCTCACGTGGACAAATGCCAGGTAAGTCATATGCAATGTGTCACAGGCAACGTACATGTGAACAGGACAAACAGTGATGTTCTGTCAAGTGAGACATGGACATACATATAGTAAGATATGCAGATGTCACTAGGAGTCCACAGAAGCTCTGTAACTCTGCATTGCAGGTGGGATCAGTGTTCCAGGGTAACTGCAAGCAAACATGCATGCAAACAAAGCTACAGTAAGCAGGGTTGCATGTAGTCCATTGTACAACAAACAGGCTGTACCACTTCCAGTAGGTAACAGTGCAAATATGCAGGCACTATACACATGTACATGGAAATACACAGTTCAGATGGCTAGGGTCCAGTCTCAGCGCACACAAGTGTACAGACCATGTACCGTCAGGATGTACAATAACTGGATGGAAACCCAGGTGCTCATACCTGCAGTAATACACATGTCAAATAACAGACACTGAGCCTTCACTCAGTGGTTCCATACTTAGTAGGATGCATGCTACCTGTCCTGCCACCACAGTATCCCTGACATTTATGGGGACTCTCCCTCCTGTGAAAGTTAGTTTTGTGTCTTGGGGCTGTCTAGCATGGTACGAGATGTGAGCTTGCAGAGCTAGGGTGCTCCTGTGTGTCCTGTACCAGTCATGTAGTACTGCACACATATCAACATCCTCAAACATCCGCATTGCAGAGTCCAGTGTGGGCAACATGCCACTTGCAGTTTACATGTCCATCATTGCTTATCAATACTTTCATTACCTTATCCCCTGTGCTGCCTATGTATGTAGCCTTCTGTTGACATCCTTACCACCAGTATGCCAACATGTGCAGATGATACACTATGGTACTTACCATGGGTGTAGACAACAGTACAAGACAATCATACCCTTACTGCATCAGGCATGCTGGGATATACCCACAATTATATCAGCACACAGTACTGTTAACAACATGATACTATTGCTACACGTCTATGTAGTCACCCTGTGCATCAGCAACATGTTAACCTGTACCTGCACTGATGTTACAGATTGCAGGAGGTGGCACAGTTTCATTATATGCACAGGGTGTGAACTTGGTATGCCTGAGTCTGCCACTGATACCACCAATTGACATGTATGTGTATGTGTGTTGGTGAGGGACAGCAGTACAAGGTGGGGCAATGTTGATGCAGTGTGTGTGTGTATGCGGTAGCCCTAGGTGTTTTCAATTCACATGTGTGTATGGATGCACACAGTTCCACCTCATGGCTGCCATATACTGGTGTTTGTGGACAGCAACAGACTGTACCTACCAGGTCATACAGATCAGTGTCTCTGGCCACGGACACGGTACCTGTGCCTTGCAGGGGTGCTACGGACCGTATCCGGTACCAATCTAGACTGGCTACTGTCATCAGAAGCAGGTGTTCGTTGACTGGACACAGATCCCTGTCGGGCCTGTCCAGAGCCACGTGCACGTGGTCTCCTGGGGCAGTCTGATGACCGCACAGACCCAGCATTGCTGGGGCTGCTGCTGGCACTATGGGGGCGGCCGCGGCCCTGTTGTCGTCCGCGACGACTGCCAGCTGCTGCTGGCATACGCCCACGTCGACGCCTCAACTGTCCACCATTGCTCTGGCTCATGGACATGTAGTTGTGGAACCGATCTAATATGTCCCCACAATGTCTGTCTATGACATCGGTGAAATTACAGATGGCAGCCACAATGTCACGCATACTGTCAGTCATGGCTGTGCGACATGCTGTCAGCTCCCTAAGACCCTGTCTGGTGTACCGTTCCATACGTGACTGTGCCTGCATGACAGCCCGAAACATAGCTGAGGTTGTAAGACCTCTGTGGGCACGTCTGACAGGGGCAGTACGCCCACGGATGCTCCCACGAGAACCCCTGGACATCTGTCTGTGTGGTACCATCTCAGGGCCATGCCCATGGCTGCTGTGTAGGGAAGCGTATGCCACAGATACCACATTACCCAGGTCAATGCCCACTGTATCCTGTCCATCACCTAGGGACAGTGGTGACAAAGGGTGTATTGGCAGGATGACTGTGCGCATTGATGGGGTTGACAGCTGTGTACTGTCAATTGGCTGACCAATGACTGACCCTGGCATACCTTCCTGTGCCATTACACAGATGTCATCATTATCAGTACCTGTGGCACCTGATTCAGGTTCCCTGCTGCATGACACCAGAACCTGTGGGAGGGAAACAGGAAACACAGTTTACAATGTCTACACAATGTTACCAGTGATGCACACATGCACAGGTGCACACATGCACATGTGCACACAGTTGCACACTTGCACACTACTCAGTATGCCAGATATTAACACACAGACACACCTGCATGCATACACAGAGCACTACTAAGTGAGCCTAATATTACTATTACTATCAAGATTATTAAAGGTATTGTTAATACACACTCACCAGCATGGATAGGCTGCATTGCTGTTACACCGGAGGGACCTACAGAAGTGAGGAAATTAATGTCAGTGGGCACAACTGTGCCATTGTTACTGAGTATGATACAGGTCAGTAGTACAACAGTTGCCTTTCATAGGTCAGCTGCTGATATTGAGAATATCACACTTGCACATTAAATACTATGATGACAGCTACAAACCAAGGACACACCTCACACATGCATTAACCACCAGTGTACACAACAGTCAACTATACATACGGCATATTACCTGCATGCTCGTAGTCTTGCTGCTGTGTGGCTCCAGCCTCCATCATAATGCAAGTCTGCTGCTGTTGTTGTTGTTGGTGGGCTGGAGCCACAACACTTATGAGTAGTCCCTCCAGTCTGGTGAGTGGGGGATGTGTAGCCACCCCACCACCTGTGGCAACCTGTTGCCTGTGGATATCCGACGCACGCTGACGGACATTTCTGATTAAATCACAGCAGTGATGTCGTACCTGCTCATATGTCCTATTATGCATGCCTATGTCATTTACCCGACGGACCAGGTCTTGCCACAGTACAGCCCTCTCCTGCTGATTCTGGCTGGTGCGGGGAAAAAAGTATTGCATAACCCCGCACCAGGCTCTGGTGTATTTCCTCATCCTCAGCGGCAGAGTACACTGGATTGCGCTGGTGAGCCATGGTCCTGAAAAAGGAAATAACATGATATCAGCAAAATATGTCAGCAGAATTTGGCACACATACTACACATGCTACTCGACTGTTGTGATACAACATATCTCACATATATAGCATCTGTCTATTGGTGGATACACATGTAAATGGCCAGGTATCAGTGCTCAGCCAACAACTGTGCAACAGTACCTGGCACACTCCATACGACATACTACCAAACCCCAGCAGTCAGAACACTGATTCAGGTCCAAAGCACCTCCTCACTCTGGGGGTTTGTATCGAGGTACTGTATGGGGTACATCATCAACTACTGTGTGCTGACCACAAACTAATTGCCCTGGATATACATATCCCACCTCCACCACCAGCACAAACGACTACAGTGAATAACATTTCAAATGCAAACTTTACACTTCGTAACACTGACATGGTATCCTTTAAGCCCACTGGGCCAGTGGAAGACACAACCCACAATGCTGACCCCTTCACAAATGACTTCTACGGACATCTCCGAGAATGCATGGATCATGCAATCCCATACAAGACCAAGACACTCTCCACAAAGGGAAAGCATCCTGTCTGGTGGACCCCAGCCATAGACAGATTGTATAACAAAAGATGGAAGCTACTGCAAGACAGAGCATAATTCCATAAAGGGAAGGCATGTCTGATCAGCACTAGTAAGGAGCTATTTTCTCTCATACAAACATCCATGGGCAACTTTGGGCAACTTTGAGAGGGAAATCAACGGGGACACTACAGATAACAAGGCCTTCTTCAGTTATGTTAGCAACCTGGTCAGAAACCCTCCAATATGCTCATAGTTAGTACACAACATCAAATAATTCACTGAACCCACAGATATTGGCAACATTGTGGCAGACAGGTTCAGTGCAAGTTTCCCCCCTCCCTCTCCCCCAAACTAAGACATACTTATCCCAGTTGACTGTAACCTCCCTGTCATCACAGATGTCCAGGTGAGAGCCGCCATCAGAAAAGCAGAAAACACAGCATCAATGGGACCTGATGGTATCCCCGGTTGCATGCTACATGAACTCCAAGAGGAGCTAAACACACATATAGAAGTGCTATGTAACACTAGCCTGACTACAGGATATGTACCTGTACACTGGCGTACAGCAGCAGTGGTTCCACTCCACAAAGAAGGCACCTCTACATACCAATACAATACAATACAATATGCTATTGCTCCTGGGACTACAGCAGCATACTGTTCTGCTACCCTGACCATTGTGACACATGTGATGTGAAGGTACCTGCTCCTGTCAAACAGTTACACAGGGTGACTCGTATGGCATATTACCTATCTGACTAACATTCAGCAGGGGTATGTGTGACATGTACTCATGGGGAGTCTTGCTTCTTAATGCTGTGTGGTTTATTGCAGGGTATGTCTTATATGTGGGTAGGAACCTGTACCTCCGCCATGTGCTCTCGACTGCAGTGTCACAGACGACACACAGCAGTCATTTAGGTTGTGGATGGTGTGAGGTGTTACTATGCTTGTTGGACATCTGTCGTGGGTGTGACTTAAGTATGTAAATCCAGGAGTGGTCACCTCTATGTGGGTAGTATGTGTGTACTCTGTGGTGTTGTCAGTCACTGTGCATTGGTAATGTGTTTGAGTGCATTGTCACAGTGTTGTACATGTCACTGTGTCCTTCTCCATATCTGTAGCTGTCATGTGAGGTACATACCGTGGCAGCCATTGTGTGGTGTGGAGGGGTACACTGACCTACATGTCCATAGCTGACACACCATGTCTGCTGACACATACCATGGGCAGGTATTCCAGGAATAGTGTGCCACTGTGACTATCATTGGGGGGACTATTGTACACATTTATGACCCTGTTCACCCCTGACACATGCAGTTGTGGGCAGCCAATCACATATCTGGTGGTTACTGGTGTAGGTGATTTGAAATGGGGTATGGTACTCCAGTTTTGACACTGGTGTTCACTCCATGCCTTTGCCACCAGGCACCTGTTGCAATACCATCTGTGCACATGTGCCTCACTCAGAATATATATACATCTCTCTCTCTCTCTCTATATATATATATATATATATATATATATATATATATATATATATATATATATATATATATATATATATATATATGTATATATATATATATGTATATATATATATATGTATGTATATATGTATGTATATATATATACAGGTCTATATATATGTCTATATATATATATATATATATATATATATATATATATATATATATGTCTGTATACATATACACATATATATATCGATGTACATATATTACTATAGATATGGAGGGAGGGTGTGTGACAGAGAGGGGGTGAGAGTGACAGAGGGGGTGGGACAAGGGGAGTGTGAGATCGTCATATACAGTCATATCTGTAGATAGTCAGATCTGTCTGTCTATGTATCTACATATATCTATATCTGTATGTGTGTATTACATATATATGTTTCTACATATTCTATCTATCTACATCTGTCTATGTATTCCTACATCACTCTCTATGTATGTATACATATATGCATAATTTGGGTTGGGAGGGTGGCCTAATGGTTAAGGTGTTTGCCTTACAAACACAAAAGGTGCAAGGTTTGAGTCTCAAGGGATAATTGGCTAGGCTTAAAATGGCTCGTAAGGGCAGTTAGCCTAGTACTAATCTATATATATATATATATATATATATATATATATATATATATATATATATATATATATATATATATATATACACACACACACATACATACATATATTGACATACATACGTATCCATATGATAGATAGGTATATCAACATGTTTGTTTACAAAACTGTATACACACACTAACATACTGCTAAACATACATAACTGTGAAACCTACTTTGTACATTGCACTACAACCTACATTCAACCTACATTGATATGTGCACATAGATGCCCTCACATACATATGTATGTACAGCCTTCACTGATAGTTGCTGTATGTCCCCTGCCCTATGCACATCTTCATATACATATGGAAACAGACCAATGACACATATGGAGGGTTCACAGTATGTAGACTTTTGAAGTATTAATTTACATTACCTGTGTTTGCCACAGCTGCTTGCGTTGCCGTTTGGTTTGGTGTCCTGCTGCTCCAGTTGGCAGTAGTCAGCTTTCGAGTTGGTTTTGATGACAGGTTTTGTGTATGTTTTTTTTTTTTCTCTCTCTCTCTCTCTCTCCCTACCTCCACAGGGTGCAATGAAAGTATTGCATGTGTGGACTGGGAGTACAGCATGCTTTTGTAGGTATCTGAATATGTCCATGTGATGGCCTCTGCACCAATTGTTAGCCAGCATTTGCTAATTGCATGCAGCCAGTTGTGTACTGATTGCAGTTCTCACTGTGATTCCAGGACAGTGCTATAAAAAGGTATGTGAGATAGGTGTAGCCCTTTCAGAGTTTAAGGGCAGGGACCATGCTGGTATGCTGTGGACACTGTTCTGTGAGTGTAAAGGTTAGTATCTCTCTCATATTTCTGGCTGTGTTGTAGATTAACATTTCTCCAGTTTCTTGTACTAAGTGTGTATGTACACTGACACCCAAGACTACTACTACTGTTAATGTGGGTGTGTGTGCTTTCCTGTGGGACATGTGGTGTAACTGGTATATAGCAGTGGCTCTTGCACTTTGTTGCTATGGCTTCAATATTTGCCCTTTACATTCACTACTCGTATGCCTGCTAGGTGTCTTGACTGTAGTGTGTTGCTGTGGCTTTCCTAATTTCCATGTACATTCACACCTTGGAATGCTTGCTATATCTGCTATGGTGTTACTGCATGCAGTGTGGTCTGGCCATGGTGTGGGCCTTGACATCTATTAGGGTATTTGAGTATGCTGCTGAGCAGGCCCCAGAGACTCTCAGGTGCATCTTTTATCTGCCTCATGGAATGGTACATATCAGTGGGGTACACCCATTAAATTGTCTGGTATTCTGCAGTTGTGACTGTGGGATAGCATGAGCACATGTATTACTACACTATTTCTGCCGTGCAAGTGGTGCATAGTTTCAGTACTTCATAGTTACCATTGCATGTGTTGTAACACCTTTCTGCCTACTGTCTGTACATTTCACAGGGAGTCTGTGGGGCATCCCTGTAACTCAGTCACTGTTGCTATGTCTAGGCTCTTAACTATTCAAATATGGCAGTGTCAGACCTTTCAAGTGTACAGATATTTGCAGGTTGTGCACATTTTTGCCTCATATTTTGGTCAATATCTCATAAACAGCTTTTTCTGGCAAATCACTCTGGGCTCAAGTCAGACTATAGTGACAAACATTTCAGTTTCAAACTTCATACCCTTCCAAACATCCAACAAAATGCAGAACCTGTTACTCTCTCAACTGTATGAAAAAAGCACAAACGAAACTGAATCAATCAAATGAGACCAAACGAAGAAAGGCAGGCTTGAGGCTGAACAAATGTAAACCAGGTAGCCAACGGTAATAAAAAATAGAACAGATATCCGTTTATTAAAAACGAAGTGAGCGCTTTCGGTAGGGAAACCTTCCCCACCTTCTTCAGACAACTGTTATACAAGTCTGATAAAATCCAATAGCATTAAATAATATACAATGAATGACATCATAAACAGGTTACTCCCAATTAAACAATTGACTTAGCATATAAAGACTTTAAATATCAATCACAAACATAAAAAGCATACAGAATGTATGTGCACATTACAAAAATATATGATGTTCTTAATGTAATGCACATTTGTATCAGCAGCTAGCAGTCTAACTTAAAAAGGAACACTTCTATATAACATATTAAAGTGTGACCTGTCAAAAGCATAACACAAAGAAATCTGACAACGTCTCACTAACACACTATCTATATATATAAATGGAATATAACCATATAAGGTGTATGAAAAATTAAGGTGTATGAAAAATTAATAATTAACAATTAACAAGAGCAACAGCTACTCTACAGCAGCACCTCACCTATCATCACTACTATATTTTTACCTAATCTAATATATAGAGACTATATATAAATATGATGTTAATGTAATTCAACACAGTTAAATATGTTCAAATGAATCCAAATAGATAAATAATTATATAAATTTTTATATATATATAAAATTTTGTCATATATCTATAAAAATGTCATAATCATCTACCTAAAGCCAATAGTCTTTGAAAACATTTTATGGACAATATTTCGTTCAAACCTGGCACCATATATGAGGCAGTACGAATCTGCCAGAACTAGCTAGCTGCTGATACAAATGTGCATTACATTAAGAACATCATATATTTTTGTAATGTGCACATACATTCTGTATGCTTTTTATGTTTGTGATTGATATTTAAAGTCTTTATATGCTAAGTCAATTGTTTAATTGGGAGTAACCTGATTATGATGTCATTCATTGTATATTATTTAATGCTACTGGATTTTATCAGACTTGTATAACAGTTGTCTGAAGAGGTTTCCCTACCGAAAGCGCTCACTTCGTTTTTAATAAACGGATATCTGTTCTATTTTTTATTACCGTTGGCTACCTGGTTTACATTTGTTCAGCCTCAAGCCTGCCTTTCTTCGTTTGGTCTCATTTGATTGATTTACTCTCTCAACTGTCTAAGTTTGTTGTAGCATTATTTGGAATGTGTCCCTGTTTTTGGCCCTTTGCTCCACATTTTTTATTACTTAGTCTGGATGTGTTCCTGTAAGAGGTTGTGGGGTATGGGCAGTGATTATCCTGCTGTGAGTATGTGTGTGGCTTGCAAGGTGCTACAGTGACATTATTACCTACTAGCTACCAACTAGCATGGCTGTTTCTGTTCACACACTACTATTCTAGAAATCCACTACATTTGACAGTAAATATACATGACATGCTTTGTGTACTACACATCCTATATTCCCTTTACATTCATTCCTACTATTACATGATATATTTATTGTAACACAATGTTCTTCTATAACAGTCATGGCTTAGTGGTAAGTCATGCAGACTACTGTTTCCAAGGTCCTGGGTTCGGGACTGACAGTGGGATTTTATTTTGCTTTTGAGCAGGCTACAGGACTTGTCATTCAGAGTGACTAAGGCACTTTTAAGCAGTTGTAACCGGGTTAGCGCTGGTTTGCGCGGAGCTCACGCATGCGCACTGGGGTTCAGCTCCGTGCACACCTGCTTACAACTGCTTACTCTTGCGCACACCCGCGCTATTTTCTTTGAAAGAAATGAAAATGGTGAGACAGGAAAGTGGTGAAAAAGGGGTCACAAAGAGGGTAACACAGTAGGGAAACAAGCTCGGGTTTTGCAGGAGGGATGTAGGTAAGGCCCATAGCTGCCCATTTCTTCATCAGCAACAGCTGTGCATATCTTTGTAATTTGGTGTGACATTTGAAATCTTCCACCCCTGAGAGAGGTGTAAGGACAACAATAATACTTGTTGTACAGCCAATTGTAATTGACAGTTTCCATGTCCAGCAGACATGTGTGCGAAATGGGCAGCTATGTATGGGGCGTAATTTTTTTGTGGGTAAAGAGTGCCCTTTTTTTTTTTCCCCCAGGTGATAGTGGTATGTCAGGTACGGGAAGTCGGTATAGCTGGGGAGGTAGGTTGGGTAGGTTAACAGACAAGACAAACAAGACGCATACAGGGGCGGTGTATGACACATGTGGGGGGTTACACAATTGACGAGGATGGATGTTTGGATATCTAGAGCCCATGAGCCCACAGATGGCAACAGTGGAACTGATATCCCCACCCATGGGCAGTTGCCACTGTGCCTTCACGGCCCAGGACGGGGCTGTGCTGGGGGCTGTGTAGGCCGGGCAGCAGGCACGCCCGTAGTTGTGCTACCTGTGCCTCAAGCTGGCATAGGGGCCCAAGAACAGCTTCCCGGATCTCCCTATGCACCACAGTCCGGACACTACGGAGGGCGAGTGGATGTTCTCCTCCGGCCACACTTGCAGAGGGGGGACGAGCCCCATCCCCTGCAGCGCTTCCACCCACAGGTGGCACAGGGCCATCGGAGGAGGGTCCGGCCTGGGCACTACTGCCAGGTGCACTCACCAGCTGAGGAGGGAGAGGTGGGTCCGCTGGAACCCGCCTTCCCTGTCGTCCTATGTTTTGCATTATGTCATGACAGTTTGGGTTAGTGACATATAATACCATTCACAATTAGTTGTAACAGTATGCATTAGTATTCCCATTAACCAAACACCCAGATATTCACACCATTGAACAGCAAGCATAACACATGCATATTTTGAACAGCAATACACAGTCCAACAACATGCAGGGTTGACTGATGGCAACAGGCCATCATCAGGTTTGGATGTATGAACAGGGCAGATGCATCAACGTACATGCAAATATGTATGAACCAACAGGACAAATGTCCAGGGGTGTTAATTGTGATTGCACATACCAATTTCACGTGGAATGGATTATATGTGGTTATAGGGTAGGGTGAAGAAAATTTAATTAACAACTTCAAATACCAATACATATGCTGTACATTTCTAATAGCTGCAGATATATACACACTACAGTTCTGCCTACAGTTTCCTATGTGATAACTACTTCAAGTTGGTGATAGGAATGTTACTGCTACATCAATATACATTTTCATTTTTATTCATACACATTCATATCTGGCTGTGTTCAGCTACATCATCCTGCTACATTTGCTTTATATAGCTATAGACAACTGTGGATGTTTGGTATTTCAGACAACCATACTATCTGCATATTGCAGACTGACGGCAACATATCCAGATTTTGGGATACACATTCCAGCTGCGGTAACATTTTCAACACATTTTACTATTTGGTTCTGCTTGTCACATTCATTTCATTCTGTACTGACTGCAGTATACTTTATTCAGAAGTTATTACTACTTTATTGGTGGATTCATAACTCTCTCACACTCTCTCACTTGTTTTGTTTTTACAATTCAGGATGGTACTTAATTCTAGGCTTTATTGACATGTTTTACCTGTAGTTATAACAATCCTTTCCAACAGTCTCACTTCTGTCATGTTTCTGTATTTCAACGAGGATATATTTCACACATGTGTTTTACTCAGCTTCTGCAGCTGTACTTTTCAGCCTGCTGCAGGTTATGTACTATTATATTACATGTGGGACATCTTTATTTCAGACTTTTTTCATTTTTCTGTTTGGATTACAGACTGCATCACACTTCTGTAATCAAGCAATACTTGCAAACCCTCTTACACTGTTCCTTGCACATTATATTACTTAGTGACTACACTGCACTCTTTTGCCAACTGTCATACTTATATATTTATTTACAGTTACAGGGAGAGGATTACTGACCTGCCTGGTGGCGCAACCGTGCCAGCCTATCGCCATAGGCTCTATGGTTCGCAGAACGGACACCTGCAGCTGTAATATAAATAAAGTAATATTGGAATACACATCTCCATAATATCAGCTAGGTTAATTTTTTACATAAATAATTACATGCAACTTACTCAGTAGTGGGGCGTTGGGCATTTGCCGGGCCTCCTGGATCCAACGGTTCAGTTGGTCCTGCTTCCGTCTCTTCAGGTCTGCATGGTGGTGACGGACCTGCTCACCAGTCCTTGGTATCCCTGTGGCACTGGTGAGATCATGAGCCAACCGGTCCCACGCCTCAGCCCTATATGCTCCCCACAGGACCTGGCCCTGCATGAGCTGGGCCTCATGATTGTGGACAAGGAGCCAAACCATATATTTGGACTCCTCAATGCCCCACCTCTGTGCTCGAAAGCAACTACCCTCACCTACACCTGACATTCTGGCTGCAAGTTGGTTCTACAATCGGTTATGCTGTGTATTCCCGCCTATGGGGTTATATATGCCGTTTTTCCCGCACTTATCTGTGATTGGCCATTTTGGAATTGTATCAGCTTCACAAAACCTGCTTTGTCATGCTCCTCTTTCTATTCATTCCTATATATATGCTATTACTGCATTTGTAAGTGCAACTGTTATGGCTTAGTGGTTCAGTACCTTGACTATGGTGCATGGTATCCTGGGATCGAACCTGGCCACTGCTTTTTATATTTTATGACTGTCTACACAGGCTAGGATGTGTGTCTGTGTAAAGGCAGTTTTGTTACAGCTTGCTCAACGTTGCCCGTCGGTTAGCTTGTTGGCACGGTGCGCAGCTCCGCGCAAACGGGTTACACTGGTTTACACGTCATTTGGCTGTCAGCACGCATATTACGCTCAGCTACGGGCACACAGTTTCAGCGTGTTAAACCACTGCTCACCTACGGGCACTCATTTTACACATGTTAAACCACTGCTCACCTACGGGCAGATGCAATCAACTTGTTAAACTGTAGCTCAGCTATAGGCACATCTGACATTTTTTATTATTTTGTTATCTCACATTTCTTCAAAATATATGGCCCATTTCATTACATTTTACATAAAATATAATTTTATATGTGTACATATATGTCAGGGACTTGTTTCGTGCTTATTTCACTAAAAATAAAAATTGATGGTGGGGGGGCTCGAACCAGGACTGCCTGCTCTTCAGCCGACGTCTCTACCGCTACGCTATTGCTTCTTGGCTTACTTTGCATATTTAGTTCTTATATACTTTTCCACTGACTGCTAACTGTGGCTAAGCTACGGGCACGCCCGCGCAAACGAGCGCACTCACGGGCAAACATCTTTACAATTTAAAAATAAATTTATAAGATGTTCATGTGTACATTTTATGTTCGTAGTCTGTGGGGGCATGTGTTGTGTTGTATTTATTCACATTTACACGGGCTCTGTCATGGGGGTTTACTTTCGGGACTTTTACTCTTCTGGGGGCATGTCCGTTTGCAGGGCTCGGCCTACGGACACGCCCCCTACTGTCTTCCACGGACCGTGTAAGCCTTAGTTGTGATTCAGCATGCCCTCATGCATATGCATGACATGCTGACGTCACACCATTTAACTGCAGCCTCCGTGTAAGCCTTGTAACTCTTACACGGAGGCTTCGTGAATCCTGCCCATGGTTTTTCATCGACTAAAGAAAAAAGAGCCAGATAATTCCCATTATCATATGCATGTTGTATCATCAGCAATGAACTTAAAATTTTCAACTCTCTGCCAAGCCCTAAGAAAGCCACACCATCTGGAAGAACAAATTTAGGCATCACCTGCCAATACTGCCATAAAATATCTATTGTCAAAGCTATACATATATTCTGAATTTTATGAAACTGAGGCCAGATCCTTTCCCTTCTTATAAGTAACTGTTACCATGGTATCCCTCCACCTTTATGGATCCTTTCTGCCTCATACAACTTTTTTAGTTGTGTTCATAATCTTAAAAGCACAACAGTGCAAGTGAGCTGATTGTGAACAATGTTGCCTACACAGAGGCTGAAGATATAGACAGCCTACTAGATGATAAATTCATATCTAACTTTATCCCACTCTCCCCTCCATTCATCCCTCGAGATACACCTTTAACTGTCTCACCTCCAACTATCACACAAGACCAAGTCATAAAAGTGATGATATAAGCTGCATCGATGGGTCCTGACAATATCACTATGAGCATCTTAAATAGCATGAAACAATTTAGCCACTATACAAACAGCACTGTTCAACTCAGCCTCCATACAGGTTTTGTAAAAAGCAAATTGACCTGCTACAGTCATTCTCCTACATAAGGGAGGACATTCCACAGCCCGAGGCAATAACAGACCTACAAGTCTTACCAGCCTCATATGCAAATGCCTTGGAAAGACTAGTCATGGACCTAATCAATAAGGACTGTTAAAATCCAAATACTGGACCTGTCTCAGTTTGAAATTGTCAAGGTCACCATTGAACTTTTATGAAAGGTTCACCAAACAATGGAAAAAGGTAAATGGCACACACTGCATACCTCAACGTGGTCAACGTTTCTGACACAATACCCTACTCAGGCATAGCAGAAAACGTAAAACTGGGAATAAACACTTATGTCACCTGATGGATTGCCCACAGGCTCACAGACAGGAAGCAGGAAATCAAAACAGGGCAAGTTACCTCCACAAAGAGACCAGTCTCCAGTGCAATCCCCCAGGGGTCTGAGTTGGGACCTCTCCTGTTTGGCATCTACATATCTGAAGTAAAAGCCAATGCCAAAGGGCTGTGGTTGACTAAGTTTGCAAATGACTGGAAGCTAGGAACAGTCAATAA
This sequence comes from Protopterus annectens, assembly GCF_019279795.1. Classification (NCBI taxonomy): domain Eukaryota; kingdom Metazoa; phylum Chordata; order Ceratodontiformes; family Protopteridae; genus Protopterus; species Protopterus annectens. The sequence continues at coordinate 993,221,165 of NC_056734.1, read as the reverse complement.
ATCCCCAAATGACAACCATCCTGCAGGAAGGTATCTCCCAAATAAAGTACAGTTGTGTACACTTACCATAAATGTAGATGAAGTGTATTCACTGTTGTAGTCATCACCTGTAGGTTATCCCTGCTATGGTAGCCCTCGGTCGGCCTGAATACCAGACTCTGTTTTTTTTGCGCCGGCTGCCGTCATCTGTAGTCTGACGTCAGGTTGTCAGTGCTATAAAGCAAGGCAGCCAACATTACTACATCAGTTTTTCTTGCCCTAACCTGCCAGAAGCACAAAGGAAAAAGGAAAAGTGGTCCTGGTGGCTAAAAGCCACAGTGGGAAGCTTATGTCCCCCTAGGGGAAAGGGGAGGGGAAACCAAGACTGCAACAGTGAATACACACACACAAACATCTACATTTATGGTAAGTATATACAACTGTACTATGTTCTTCTTGTTTCATTGTTGCAGTCATTGCCTGTGGGAGGATTCCCAAAGCTGAGGAGAGGGGTGGAAAGATAGCTCGAGTCCTAGGTATGGGTCAGTAGGCCCTGCAGAATTGCAGAGGCAAACCCTGCCCTAGACTTAGAAAAGAGAGGTAGATGGTAATGCTGTGTAAAGGTATGGACAGAGGTCCAGGTGGCCGCTTACAAGATGTCCCTGGTGGGGACTCCTCTGACGAAGGCTGTGGATGTGGAGGTTGCCCTAGTGGAATGGGTACGGATAGACTTAGGGGTGGGTTTCACATGTAGCCCGTAGCAGAAATGGATATAGTGTGAAATCCGTTTGGAGATGGGCTTCCCCTCTGCACCAGGGGCAAAGTTTACAAGTAGTTGGTCTGTTTTTCCGAATGGCTTAGTACAGTCCAAATGGTATCAGAGTTGTCTGTGCATGTCGAGTGAGTGTAGAATTCTTTACCTCTTGTTTTGAGGGTTAGGAAAGAAGGCGGCTAGGTGTATGGCCTGGTTAAGGGTCACATCATATGCCACGTTGGGCATAAAGGAGAGGTTAAAGTCCTCGGGGAGATCCTGTCTGCATGGAAAATGATGAAGGGCTCGACAGCCATGAGAGCCTGAAGTTCTGATACCCTTTTGGCTGAGGTGATAGCTAGGCAGTCTTCCATGAGAGGTATTTCAGTTCTGTAGAAGCAGCAGGTCCGAAAGGAGGTAAGGTTAGTTTTTCTAGCACATAATTCAGTTTCCAGGGTGGCGTGGGAGGCCTTCTGGGCGGTCTGATATTAGAAGCCCCTCTGAGGAATTGCTTAATCAAAGGTTGAGAGAAGAGGGGTGGGTCTGAATCATAATGGTCAGAAATGGCAGAGGCATGAATTTTAATAGAGGAGAAAGAGAGGCCACTATTGAGCAACTCTGCTAGGTAATTCAGGATAAGAGTGATGGAAGGTTGGGAGGTACTGTCCCCTCTGGACTGTTTCCAGGTGCAGAATCTTTTCCATTTCCCTGCGTATGATTTTCTTGTGCTGGGCATTTTGGCTTCTATGATGTCGTCTAGGAACAGTTTGCTTAACACGGACTCCTTGTTAGCTTTTAAGGTATAAGCCATGCTGAAAGATTGAGAGTCTGTAAGTCTGGGTGCAGTACCTTCCCCCTCTCCTGGGTGAAGAGGTCTGAGATCAGGAGAAGCTGCTTTGGGGACTGTAAGGTCAGGCTGTGTAATAAGGGGTACCAATGCTGTCTGGGATAATCTGGAGCAATGAGGATGGCCTTTGGTCTCTCCTCCCTTATTTTGATCAGAACCTTGGGAATAAGGGGCAGAGGAGGGTATGCGTACACAAAGTGGGAGTTCCAGGGGAAGGTCAAGGCATCCACCTTCCACACTAGGAGGTGATACTCCCCAAGAACTTTTGCAGCTGGTGGTTGTGCGAGGCAAAGAGATTCACTTCTGGAGTCCCCCACTCCTGAGTGATGTGCAGAAAGATTTCCCTGTGGAGCTGCCATTCGTGGGGGTCCAGTAAGTTTCTGCTTAGGTGGTCTGCCAGTGTGTTGCTGACCCCTGGTAGCTATTGGGCAATTAGGTGTAGCCCCATGGAGGTGGCTGTAAGCCAGAGGCTCATGGCTAACCTGCACAGGGGGTAAGATTGGGTGCCCCCCTGCTTGTTGATATACCACATTACTGTGGTACTGCCTGTTTTTATAAGGAGTGGCCCTGGCCTGAGATAGGCTTTGAAGGATGTCAGAGCCTTTTGCACTGCCACCATTTCTTTCATACTGATGTGCAAGTGAAATTGCTGGGCATTCCAAAGGCCTTCGGTGCACCTGCCTGCTAAGTGAGCAATGTGGTGTCGGTGGTGATGGTCTGACCAGAAGGGCAGAGGATGAAGGGAAGACCCTTGTTCATGGCACAAGCCTCTGCCCACCAGAGAAACTCAGTCCTTATACACTGAATCAGAGGGAGGGTGGTCTCTAGGGACAGAGTACTGACACCAAAGGTTCTTTAAATACCACTGAAGTTTTCTCATGTGAAGCCTGGCGAGAGGGATAAGAAGGATGGAAGGTGCTATGTATCCCAGGGCTTGCAGGAACTTGCTCGCAGTGAGGTGACTTCTGGAAGCCATCTGGGTAAAGTAAAGAGGCAGGAAGCTCTGCTTTTCTGGGGATAGGAAGGCCATTTGGGATGCTGCGTCTAGCACAGCTCCCAGGAAAATGAGCTGCCTGGAGGGGTTTTGTTTTGATTTCTACTTGTTGACGGTGAACCCTAGGGAAGTTAGGAGTGATTTGACAAAGAGAAGGTCCTAGAGCCGCTTTTCTTTGCACTCTGCCTGAATGAGGCAGTCTTCCAGGTAAGGGTAAATCTGCATACTTCTCTGTCTGCAGAATACTATAGCCAGGATCAAGCATTTGGTGAATACTCTGGGAGCAGTAGATAAGCCAAAGGGCAGCGGAGTGAACTGAAAGTGTTGAGAGCCTGCTGTGAAGCACATGAATTTTCTGCACGATTTCCTGATGGGGATGTGGCGGTAGGCATCTTTTAGGTCTAGTGTCACTAGCCAGGCATTTTTTTTGTTAGCATAGGCAGCAGCTGCTGCAAAGTTAGCATTTTGAATCTGGGGACCACCAGGGAGGTGTTCAGTTTGGATAGATCCAGGATGGGGCGCCAAGTGTCCTCTATTCTGGGAACAAGGAATAGTCTGGAATAAAAACCTTTTCCTGTTTGATCTGGGGGTACAGGTTCTACCGCTCCCTGGGACATGAGAGTTTGGACCTGTTTCAATGCCTCTGCCCACTGGTTAGGGGTAGGGTCTAGGTACCCTCTTGGAATTGGGAGTTCGCTGAAAGAGAATTTGTATCACTGAGAAATTATCTTTAAGACCCACTGGTCCTTTGTTACAGAAATCCAACTGTCTTTGAAGCAGGTGAGCCTTCCTCCTAGTTTCTGATGAGTGAAGGGAGGGCAGAGGGGGAGTCACTGAGTCCTTGCCATAGAAGGTTGGCTTCAAACTCCCTGCCTTAGAGACGGAAGTGGTCCATTGTTTGCTTCTTTGCTGGCCCTGGGACAGGGGCCTGGATGGCCTGTCCCTGCGGGGCTTACCTTGGCCCTGTCTGCTACATGCAGGGAAGGCCCAGTGCTTAGAGGGGAAAGTTCCTGCTGAATCTGGGAGATTGAACTTGAAAGAAATCTTTTACTGTTTGCATAGATTTTGCTTTGTCTTCCATTTTTTTATTTATTTATTTATTTTTAAGTACCTCTTCTGCTTTTTCCCCAAATAGGTGTGCCTTATCTAGAGGTGCATCGATAAGTTTAGACTTGACATGATCAGGGAGAGTTTGTTCCTTCAGCCATGCATGTCCCCTAATAACAGATCCTGTCACTGCTGCTCTGCTAGAGGCTTTTAGGGTGTCATATCCACATTGTAATGAGTGTTTGGCCACTTGACAAGCAGAGTGCAGTAATTCTGCAAGCTCTTTTGAGTTGGCACAGTCAGGAGAGGTAGCAATCTTCTGTTTTAATTGTTCCAAAGTGTGTTGTTGATATTTTAACATATGGAACTGACAATTGAGTGCTCTGACAGCTAAGGTTGCAGAGGTGTATACTTTCTTACCCTGTCCAGAGCAATAGAGTCCTTGTCAGAAGGAAGAGGATTCTTGGCAAAACTGGTCTTAGCTCCTTTGGGTCCCTGTGTAATGACCTCTCGGTCTGCAGCAGGATTTCTGTACAGGTACTTGTGAGAATCTGGTACTCTGTAGTACCTGTCAGGTTTACTTGGAGCAGGAGGGAGGGCATCAGGGGCTAGGCTGGATTCATGGAAAACATCATCCAACACTTCTAAAATAGGTGGGATGGCCAGGGGTCTGTGCTGGGTCAGGTTCAGAAACTCTCAAGTCTTTTCTTAGACTGTGGGAAGTCCTGAGATTCCCATTGAAAATGTTCCCTGAGGGAGTGAAGGGTTTCCCCAAATGAGAGGTCCTCTTTAGGGGAGGCAGAAGGGATTGATTCCTCTGCATCTAAATCCTCATAAGCAGTTAAGGGATGTTGTTCCTCTTTAAAAGCTGAATAATCAGATTTCTCAGACTCTTGGTCTGTTGTAATTTCTGAAGAAAGATGCCTTTTCCTTTTAGGAGTAGGGGCCTGAGTACCTCGGATAAGGCAGAGGATATCCTCCGTCATTTTAAGCATTTGTGCTTGGGGTAGGGGAGCAGTAGCAAGGTGGTGGCTAGAAGCAGATTTCCTAGGAGTGGCCTGGCTTCTAGGCTTGAGAGAATCCGTCTGTCTCAGAGAAGCGGTAGTCAGATGTGAAGACGTCGATTTTTGTCGAGATTCGGTAGTGCGAAAGGCCTCCTCAGAAGCCGGTGCCTGCGTCGTGGCTCTGGACCCAACCAAGACAGGGACAGTCAAAGGGTCGGAAGATGAAGTAGATTACTCCGGCATACCGGACTCTGAAAAGTCTCAGTAGAGGGCTGTGTAGATATTGAATCGGGCATCAGGAGGAGCAGGAGAAAGCGCCTCACTGAATTCCAGAGAACTGACTAACTGCTTAGCGGTAGCGTTGTCGGAATGCTTAGCCTTTTGTGGCCCGTCTCAATAGTCATCTCTACGTTTTTTCAGAATGTCCACAGATTGTTGACGGATGGATGCCATATTGGAATGTGAAGACGGAACACGAAAATAATTGTCTACAAAAAGAACTCTACGCCAAATGGTTCTCACATTAAAGAGGGCAAAGAATCGGCAACGGGGGATGTCATGGTCTGGGCATAAACAAGTGACGCAGTAAGAATGAAAGTCTCGGTGTGGGATCTGCTTTCCACAGGCGAGACAATTGTTAACTTTTTCGGACATCGGTTAGTGTAAGGAAAAAAAAAAAGGGTCCCCAACAGGGTACTTAGCTTTAGACGTTTTCTGCTGAAATTCAACTTCTGGTAGAGGCCGACCGGCACTCATGCAAACTGCTTCTGCTACGGGCGCCACGTCAAGAAAGACTGATGTAATGACACTGGCTGCCTTGCTTTATAGCACTGACGACCTGACGTCAGACTAAAGGCGATGGCAGCCGGCGCAAAAAAACACCGACTCGGGTATTCGGGCTGAATTGAGGGCTACCACAGCAGGGATAACCCACAGGTGATGACTGCAACAGTGAAACACGAAGAACATCTGGTGCCGAAATCATGGAATGAAACTAAACAACAAAAAGTACCTCACCGTACCCTTTGGGAAGTCATCTACCCCGAGAAACTACTACTTTGACAATATACCCGTTAAGAACTGACTTATGAGGACAGTAAAGTACAATTGTGTACACTTATCATAATTGTAGATGTTCAAAAGTGTATTCACTGCTGCAGTCATTACATTTGGGTAATCTGCTGGCAGGTTGCCCTCAGTCAGCCTGAATTCCAAAGTCTTGGGTCCTGTTGTCGGTTGCGGTCTTCTCTTCCATGACGTCAGGTCATTAGGGGTATAATTCATCTACAAGCAAATACACCACATAGGTTGTAGAAGCTAGAGAATGAAAGATAAACTTCAGAATGACAGGGGGATGGTGGGAGGGTAACGTGGACTGCAACAGTGAATACACTCGAGCATCCACATTTATGGTAAGTGTACACAACTGTACTATGTTCTTCATGTTTCACTGTTGCAGTCATTACATTTGGGTAGACTCTCAAAGCTATGGTTGGGAGGTTGGAGCTAAACAGCATCAGGTGCGGCTATAAGGCCCTGCAGCACTGCAGTGGCAAAGCCTGCCCTGGACTTAGAGTAGAGAGGCAAATGGTAATGCTTTGTAAAGGTGTGAACAGAACTCCAGGTGGCAGCCTCTAGAATTTCTTTGGTTGGTACTCCTCTGAGAAAGGCTGCTGAAGTTGCTGCAGCTCTGGTGGAATGAGACCTAATGCCCTTGGGCACAGGTTTACCATGGTGTAAGTAGCAGAAATAGATGCAGTGGCTTATCCACTTTGAAACCGTCCGCTTTGAAATAGCCTTTCCTTCTGATCCCTGCAGCATATGACACTAGTAATTGCTCAGTTTTTTCTTAGAGCTTTTGTCCTGCTCAAGTAGAATCTTAGCTGTCTGTGTACGTCCAAGGAATGCAGAATTCTCTCCCCCTTGTTCTGCGGATTTGGATAAAAAGTTGGCAGATGAATTGTTTGGTTAAGAGCCACACTGGAAACCACCTTAGGCATAAAAGTAGGATTTGTCCTCAGAGACACCCTGTCTGGGTAAAATATGATAAAAGGCTCTACAGCCATGAGGGCCTGTAGCTCAAACTCTTCTTGCTGAAGAAATTGCTAGTAGCAGAGCTGTTTTCCATAAGAACTTTAGATCAGCGGTAGCAGCTGGTTCAAATGGAGGCAGGGTGAGCTTTTCCAACACATAATTGAGGTCCCATGCAGGTAATGGGTGATCTTCTAGGAGGCCTTAATTTTTGACTCCTCTAAGATACTGCTTTAGTAAAGGATGAGAAAAGATTGGTGGCTCTGTATTGTAATGAGCCGAAATGGCAGAGGCATGAATTTTAATAGATGAAAAAGATAGGCCTTTGTCCAGCATCTCAGTTAAGTATTGCAATATCTGAGGAATATTTGGTTCTGCTGTATCAGTTCCTTGTGCTTGATTCCAAGCACAGAAACTCTTCCATTTGTCAGTATAGATTTTCTAGTCCTAGGCCTCCTGGCTTCCAAAATGACATTCATCACAGCTTTACTGAGAGGTGTTGTTTGTATGACTACATGATTAGCCATGCTGTCAGGTTCAGAGTCTGTAGTTGATTGTGCAGGATCTGATTGTTTTGCTGGGACAGTAGTTGTAGTCTATGAGGCAAGGTCCAAGCTGGGTATTCAGCCAAGTTCCTTAGGATTGGGTACCAGTATTGGGGGGGTGGGGGGCAGTCCGGGGCAATTAATATCATCTTTGGCTTCTCTTGTCTGACTTTTAGGAGGACCTTGGGTAGAAGAGGCAGACGAGGAAAAGTGTAAACTGATAGTTTTTCCAACTGAAGGTCCACTTTCCATGCTTGTCTGTTTTAAGTCCTTGTGCAGAATCTTTTCAATTGATAATTTTGATGCGAGGCAAATAGATCCATGTCTGGGCTCCCCCATTTCTCTATTATCATGCTGAAGACTTGCGGATTTAGTTTCCACTCGTGAGGATCCATAAGGTTTCTGCTTAAATCATCTGCCAGAGTGTTTTGTTTTCCTGGCAGGAATTCAGCTTGAAGATGTATTTGGTAGGCCAAAGCTGTGTCCCACAGTGCCATGGCTAATCTGCAAAGGGGGTAGGAGTGTGTGCCCCCTTGCTTGTTTATATACCACATGACTGTGGTGTTGTCAGTCTTTATCAGTAGTTGTCCTGGATGAAGAAAGTCCTTGAAGGCTGTTAGGGCATTTTGAACAGCTAGCATCTCTTTCTGGTTGATATGAAGATGCATTTGTTTTGGTGTCCATAAGCCCTGAATGCATCTTCCTGCCATGTGGGCCCCCCATGCATAATCTGATGCGTCTGTTGTTAAGGTTTGGCTGGCAGGGGGTAGAGTGAAGGGCAGTCCCATGTTTTGGTGACATGCCTTTGCCTACCATAGAAACTCCTGTTGCTGGCAGGGAATGAGAGGAATCATTGTTTCCAGACTGTGTGAATGTTGACTCCATAAACTTTTTAGGTACCATTGAAGTTACCTCATATGCAGTCTTGCACACGGAATTAGTAGGATACAGGATGCCATGAAGCCCAGAGCCTGCCGAATTTGCCTTGCAGAAGACTGGGTTTTTGTTGCCATCAGTTTGAAGTAAGCAGTCAGTTGCCTTTGCTCGTCTGGTGTGAGGTAAGCCATCTGGGCAGTTGTTTCCAAGCTTGCACCCAGGAATGTTATTTTTTGAGAGGGTACCAGTTGTGATTTCTTTTCGTTTATTGTGTACCCTAGGCATGTTAGAAGACTTTTCACAAATGCCAGGTGTCGAAGAGTGTCCCTATTCTCTGCTTGAATGAGACAGTTGTCCAAGTAAGGATATATTTGTATACTTCTTTGTCTGCAAAATGCAATTACTGGTGCCAGGCACTTTGGCTTATCTACTGCGCCCAGGGTCTTTACAAAGGGCAGTGCAGAGAACTGGTAATGCATTAAGCCAGCCTTGAATCTGAGGTATCTTCTGCATGAATGTCTTATTGGGACATGCAGGTATGCCTCTTTTAGGTCTAAAGTCACCAGCCAAGCATTCTTTCCCAGCATGGGCAGAAGCTGCTGCAAAGTCAGCATTTTGAATTTTGGAATGTCCAGGTATGTGTTCAAAATCGATAAATCCAGTAGTGGCCACCAGGCCTTGTCCTTTCTGGATACCAAGAACAGTCGAGTAAAAACCTTGTCCTTTTTCCTGTTCTGGTACTGTCTGAATGGCCCCCATATGCATGAGGGACGTAACCTGTTTCTGTGCCTCTGCCCATTAATTTTTTGGCAGATCTGGCCAACCATTTGCCATTGGCAGAGTATGGAAATGGAATCTGTATCCCTGTGATACGATGTTTAGTACCCACTTGTCCTGGGTTATTAACTGCCACTTTTGAGCAAAAAGTGCTAATTTTCCCCCTATGGGTACTGCCAAAAGATAAGTGCTTGGTGTAGGCAGAGGGAAGTCATTGGGACTGCTTTCTGTAGGTTTTGCGCTTTACCTCCTCCAGATTTGGAGGTGGAAGCGCCCCATTGCTTTGACCTGTATGAATCTTGCGCCTGGTATCTGGAACCCTTAGGGCATCTGGATTTGCCCCTTTGAGCTCTGTCTGACACAGGAAATGACCAATTTTTTTGTAGGCCAGTGTCTCCTGAATCTTGGTGGCTGCACTTGAAAGAAGTCTTTAACAGTTTGCATAGACTTAGCTTTGTCTTCCATTTTCTTTAAAACCTCTTCTGCCTTAATACCAAACAGAGAATTATGCTGTAAAGGTGCATCTAGCAATTTAGCTTTAACATGATCAGGCAAATTTTGTTCCTTTAACCAGGCATGACTCCTAATCACAGATCCAGTAACTGCGGCCCTGCAGGAGGCCTCCAAGGAATCAAAACCACATTGCAAAGTATGCTTTCCAACTTGTTCAGCTGCATGCAATAATTCCTGCAATTCTTTATTTTCTGCACATTCTGAAATCAACATCATTTTCTGTTTCAGCAATCCCATAACATGTTGTTGGTACTTAAGCATATGAAATTGACAGTTTAAGGCCCTGACTGCCAAGGTTGCAGATGTATAAACCTTTTTTCCCCCATCTGTCTAGTGCCCTTGAAACTCTGTCAGAGGGGGTAGGATTTTTTGCTGTTGAAGCCTTAACTCCCTTTGGACCCTGTAAAATAGTTTCAGGATCAGCAGCAGGGTTTCTAAATAAAAATGTATGAGAGTCAGGGACCCTGTAATATCAGTTCTTTTCTTTGCGTTTTTTATGTACTCCGGTAGTCGGACTGCTATCAGACGACATTTCTGGCTAGTTAAATCTGTTTCCAAAATACTTTGATGCAAAAATATACCGACGCTTAATAGTGCGTTGGTTAAATCTTGCACAAAACCGACAGCCAGGCACGTTGTGATCAGGGTCTAGGCAAGGAATACAGTATAAATGGAAATCCTTATGAGGTGTTTGCTTCCCACAAGTATTACAATTATTAACTTTTTCTGACATCGGTAAAAATCAAGAAAAAAGTTTTTCCAACGGGGTACTTCGCTTTAGTGAAGACTTCGGTTCTGAAACTCAAACTCGAATATTTCAGTAGTCGGCCGACCGGCACTTGCAAAATGCTTCTGCTTCGGGCACCGCGCGACAAGAAAGACTAAAGAAAATGGCGTCAGCTGCATGTTTTATACCCCTGACGACCTGACGTCATGGAAGAGAAGACAGCAAACGATGCAGGACCCAAGCCTTTGGAATTCAGGCCAACTGAGGGCAACCTGCCAGCAGATTACCCAAATGTAATGACTGCAACAGTGTAACATGAAGAACATCCTAACTTTCGAAAATCCTTCTATATTGCACCACTTATAAATAAATGCCTTGTCTAGATCTATGTCACTGTTCCCCTTTACTCAAACCACATTAGGTCAATCATTGAATACAATGATTCCTTTGTCATGCATATGTCCAGACACATGCAAAAAATGGAACGCCAATTGAGATACCCAACTGAAAGGATAAAAAGGCTCAAGTCATATGTCCTACATGGACCGATTCAAAGCCCTACAATTATACTCAGTATCCTACAAACTGCTAAGAGTACATACTGTGTTTGGCATACAAGGCATCTTCTAACTTAATACTGATGTATGTATTCCACATCAGCAAGTCAAACTGCATCAGACGTACTGTCTAGGGATCTAAACATCGTCTGCAGCATCAACAGAATGGTTTGGAGATGCAGGTTTATCTCACAGTGGATATCACTGCTCTGCAATAGACTCCCATCCACATACAAAAAAGCTCATCCTTGTCCATATTCAAGTGCAACCTGGATCTACGAATGCGAAACAGAAGATTTACCCCAAACTTGTGCTAACGGACAGAATCATCTCCTACATATTTATCCCATGCATGGGTCCCCTCAAATTATATACTGTATGATCCCAGTAATTCTCATTAGGGATAATATATAATTTACCATGGGATGGGTACAGCCAATCTAACACCAAATGACACAAGCTAATTCAACGATCAAAAGGGAAACTGGCTAGGCTTAAAATGGCCTGCACGGGCAAGTAGCTTAGTACTTGCCAAATGGCCACTTACCAACGAACCTACAACTTTACTAAAGATGTCATGAATTTGGATACTGTCCATGTCCTATTCAAAGGCATAACAAGTCCTTAAGGAGTGTAAAATATATACAAATATAAATTTAAAACATATCAATCAGTCAGAGAAGATTAAAATCGTCAAAATGTGGTTTATATGACAGAAAAGGGCAGTGTCTAACAAGACATCTGTTGAAATATTCAAAATAAGGCTGAAGGAAAATAAGCTAGGAACGGACCCCCCCCCCCCCATTCCTAAAACAGGGAATAATGTTCAAAATTTTGTTTCGATTCTTGATATTTGCCAAGACTCCTCTCTTCAGCACCTATAATGCACCCACATTTGCCTCTTTTTTGTTGTTCATACAGGAATACCTGCCAGCATATTTAACTACATTTGTAATTTTGTTTCCCCTAATCCAGTTGTTCCTGCTACTGGTACAAAATAGGTGTCCTTATTCTACACTGTTCTACTTAAGCTTTCTTAATTGCTGGTACTGGATGACTCACTGTTGATAGTCCCATGATGCAAAAACCTACATTTATCAGTATTTTAGATTTTGTGAATCATAGTGCATTAAGTCCACTGTTTTGAGCTGCCATTATTAACCTTTCATATTTTGATTAACTTTGCATAAGCCATTGGTGAGAGTTGCATCTTGATCAACATGTGCTTGATCAAGCAGGTTCGCTGTGTTTTCTGCTATAATTTTGAGCTTTTCAGTTTTGACTTTCCTGGTCACATCATTTATATTAATTTTCCTGTTTTTTTCATCACCTTCCCTTGCTACTTGTTTTTCTGACCACTTCTGGATCAATTTCCATGCTTGCTCCCTTCCTATATGCTTCTGTTAACCCAAAAAAAAAAAAAAAAAAAAAAAGAGGTCATCTGATTTTCTTCACAGTTTATTTCAAGGAGGCCGACGCTCCCTTCAGACCAAGAGATATACAATCTCGGCAAGCTTTTTTTTTTGGTGCATCATTTGGCAGACACAAAGCCATTTTCTTGTTTCCCTATCTATCTGATCCAACAGTTTTTGGACCAGTTGATTACACCGAAGATGTACATTAAAATGAGGAGGGCAAACTGATGTATTATTAAAACTTTATCTCTACATGTCAAAGCAGTTTTCAGTATTAATTCCAGCCTTCTAAACACTACTTACTATACATGATTCTCATTTATTTATATTGTACAGTTGCCCCATCATTTAGTCCTTGACATTTAGAGAATCCCTTGTTTAAGTTCTTTTACGTCATCTTCCTCTCCAAGACTATTTTCTTGGCAATTCAGTAATCCTGCTATAAATGCTGCTTCTGCACATCATTCTAATATCATCTGAAAAGGTTTTAACAACTTGCACCCTTCAGCTGTCTGTCAGACAAGCTACACTATTTCAGATTGTTCACAGAAAGTAGAGGAGATATTATTTGACAGGGTTGTTTGCTTGAAGTCAGATTATACTTTTAACCTAGTCTGTTAAGTAAAAAATTTATACTTGAAAGCAATGCAGAAAATTAATGGTGAAAAATAATCACTCTAGAATATTCTCCACTGCATTCGTCCACCCTGGACAGTACTTGTCTTTTTTTAATGTACTTATGCATTATAAGTGCAATATAATTTATCAGTATGCTGATTCTTACGCATCTTAAAGCATTCTGCAATACAGGACTGAGGAATACTTTCAAATGCCCTTTTTCTAATCTAGCCAGGCCATACTGAGATTCTTGCCCTTCTACGGGTCTCTCTCACTGTTTTGTTTACTAAAAGATGGTCCTTAGTTCCATACAATTAATTATTTTTTTACTCCCTTTTTGTTCCACTGCCATTAATGAGGTTTCTTTTTAATCTAGAAAAGTATATATTCCGACTACATCAATATCTTTTATAGTTTATATGTTCTTGGAAGACCGGTTACCGGTCAATAATTCTTAAAATGGTTTAAAGGTTCACTGTTAAAAGTGCGAGTAGGGTTTTCTCCAATGTTAACCAAGCTGGTATTACTTTAAGGTATGCATAACAGGTAGTTTTTACATAATGCTAATCCATGGTATAAAGACATTAATGCCTTTAGCCAGAAATTAGTTTTCCAGCTGCAAGCCTTTCTTAACCTTAAATCGATCTCACTGGCAGTTAAGAAGAGGCAAACTGAAAACAAAAGATGAAAGGCCAACAATGGAGGCACAATACAGTGGACTACATACAATGTTGGTTTACAAAGTCCACTGAAAAAGTGAAAGAAAGACAAATGCGAGTTCTGTAAAACAGAGGTGGAAACAGTTGCACATCTCATTGCTGGGTATGATACACTAATGGCTGACGGTTGGTATACTGAAAGGCATAAAAATGTGGCAAGACTGTTGCACTGGGGATTATGCAAATGCTATAATTTAGAATTAGCTGAGAAGCACTGGAAAAGTACAGTTGTGTACACTTAACATAAATGTAGATGTTAGAGTGTATTCACTGTTGCAGTCATTACATTTGGGTTATCTGCCAGCAGGTAGCCCTCAGCCGGCCTGAATATCAAAGTCTTGGATTCTTGCGTCGGATGCTGTCTCTTTTTCCATGACGTCAGGTCGTCTGGGGTATAAAACATGCAGCTGACGCCATTACATCAGTTTTTCTTGCCCCAGATGTCAGGTGCCCCCACAATGGGAAGCAATTATATGATATGTTACACCTCCATCAAAAAGCAAACACACCAGAAAGCTTAAAACAAGAAGCAAAGGTAGAGCCAAGAGAAGTCAAGGGGCTGGAGGGAAAGTAACCAGGACTGCAACAGTGAATACACACAACCATCTACATTTATGGCAAGTGTACACAAAGTACAGTTTTGTACCTACCATAAATGTAGATGTTCGAGGATCCACATTGCTGCAGTCATAACCTGTGGGTAGTCCGCTGTCCTCGGTCGGCCCGAATACCAAAGTGTTAGGCTGGCGTCGGTCATGGTCGCTCAGAGCTGACGTCAGTACGCAGTAGTACTTAAGTGCATGACCGACGCCATATCCTCAGTTTTTCTTGCCCCAGATGTCAGAAGGCCTAAAAAGGAAAGGCCATAGCCAAAATAGAAAATACCCAACAACCAACATAGAGAAAATAATAATTATCCCAAAAGAAACACAGCAACCCCAAACTATAGAGGGGAAGGAGGGAGGAATTGGACTGCAGCAATGTGGATCCTCGAACATCTACATTTATGGTAGGTACAAAACTGTACTATGTTCTTCGTCTCACATTGCTGCAGTCATAACCTGTGGGTAGAATCCCAAAGGTAAAGGGAGGCTGGCAAACTAAAAAGCATTAGGAGCTGCTAACATGCCCTGTAAAACTGCAGTGGCAAACCCAGCCCTAGACTTGGAATAAAGAGGGAGATGGTAATTTTTAGTAAAAGTGTGCACTGAACTCCAAGTAGCTGCCTCCAAAATATCCTTAGTAGCTACCCCCCTTAAAAAGGCAGTAGATGTGGCAGTAGCCCTAGTGGAATGAGGTCTGATCCCAGCAGGAACATCCTTTCCATGATGAGAATAACAAAAGGCAATACAATGGCCAATCCACTTAGAAATAGTTTGCTTTGAAACAGCTTTCCCTTGTGAACCCAAAGCAAAAGAAATAAATAACTGTTGAGTCTGCCTGAACTCTTTAGTTCTGCTCAAATAATAGCGTAACTGCCTGTGAATATCCAAAGAATGCAAGACTTTTTCCCCTTTATTTTGGGGATCAGCATAAAAAGTAGGTAAATGAATAGACTGGTTTAAGGTCACATTAGAAATAACTTTAGGCATAAAAGTAGGGTTAGTACGCAAGGACACCCTATCCTTATGGAATATCAGGAAGGGTTCAACTGCCATGAGAGCCTGTAATTCAGATACCCTCCTAGCAGACGTAATGGCCAACAAAAAAGCAGTCTTCCAAGACAAAAACTTCAAATCAGACGTAGCTGCAGGTTCAAAAGGAGGTAAAGTAAGCTTTTCCAACACAAAATTGAGATCCCAGGAAGGAGTAGGAGCTCTACGTGGGGGTCTTATGTTTTTTGCCCCTCTAAGAAATTGTTTAAACAAAGGGTGAGAAAATAAAGGAGGGTCACAATCATAGTGAGCAGAAATGGCTGCAGCATGAACTTTCACGGAGGAAAAAGACAAACCCTTGTCTAGTAATTCAGTAAGGTACTGTAGTGTAAAACTCAAATTAGGCACTGAGACATCAAAGCTCTTTGCTGTGCTCCAAAGAAAAAATCTCGTCCATTTATCAGCATAAACTTTCCTAGTACTGGGCCGTCTGGCCTCCAAAATGACATTCAAAACCTGTTGAGGAAGCTGAGACCCCCCAGGGTCTAAAACAGAATACGCCAGGCTGTTAGATGCAGGGACTGTACCCTGACATTGAGAAAATGATTGCTTGACTGGGACAACAAGTGAGGAATCGGTGGCAAAGGCCAAGGAGGCTCCTGAACTAAACTCCTCAGCAGAGGATACCAGTGCTGGCGTGGCCAATCTGGTGCTATTAGAATCATGCAAGGCTTGTCCCGCCTGACTTTCAAGAGTACCTTGGGAAGGAGAGGCAGAGGAGGGAAAGCATAGACGTGAAGGTTGTTCCAACTGAAAGATAGAGCATCCACTTTCCAAGCTTTTGGGTGAAACATCTTTGTGCAAAATTTTGGCAGTTGGAAATTTAGTGGAGAAGCGAACAGATCTATGTCTGGAGTTCCCCAAGCCACTGTCAACTGTTGGAATACGTGAGGATCCAATTTCCACTTGTGGGGATCCACAATTTGTCTGCCCAACACGTCTGCTAAGGAGTTCTGTGCTCCTGGCAGAAACCGTGCTTGAAGAGTGATGTGCAAACTCAGAGCAGTCTCCCACAATATCATAGCTTGTCTGCAAAGAGGGTAAGAATGGGTACCCCCCTGCTTGTTGATGTACCACATGACTGTTGTGTTGTCTGTTTGAATCAACACCTGTCCTGGTTGAAGTAGATCCTTGAAGGCCATCAGGGCAAATTGGACTGCTAACATCTCCTTCATGTTGATATGCAAATGCTGTAGTCTGGGAGGCCACGTGTCTTGAATCCATTTCCCATTGAAGTGTGCTCCCCAAGCCAGGTCTGAGGCATCCGTCGTTAAGATCTGACTCGCCTCTGGTCGGGTCACAGAGAGTCCCTTGTTTAGGTGACATTCCTGAGCCCACCACAAGAATTCCTTCTGGATGCAAGGTATTATCTGAATGACAGTGTCCAAATCGTGGCAGTGTTGAGTCCATACACTTTTGAGATACCATTGTAGCTTCCTCATATGCAGTTTGGCATTGGGAAGTACCAAAATGCAAGATGCCATGAACCCCAAGGCTTGAAGGACTGTCCTTGCAGTCAGCCTGGACAGTACTGATAATTGCTGGAAGTATAGGTGAAGATTTCTTTGTTTGTCCGGGGTCAAAAAGGCCATTTGAGAGGCTGTATTCAGTCTCACACCCAGAAAGCACATGTCCTGAGAGGGTACTAGACTGGACTTTGTTTCGTTCACAGAATACCCTAGGCACCTTAAAACTGCCATTACATACTGTAGATGTTGAAGTAACTTGTCTTTGTCTTGGGCAAGAATCAGGCAATCGTCCAGATAAGGATAAATTTGTATTCCCCTCAGTCTTAAGAAAGCTATTACAGGAGCCAGAACCTTTGTGAACACCCTGGGCGCAGTAGATAAGCCAAAGGGCAATGCAGAGAACTGATAATGAGAAGTACCAGCCAGTAACGCAGGAATCGCCTGCAGCTGGGCCTGATAGGAATGTGAAGATAAGCCTCTTTGAGATCCAGAGTTACCATCCAGTGATCATTGCCTAGCAGAGGCAGAAGTTGCTGTAATGTTAACATCTTGAACTTTGGAATGTCTAGGTATGTATTGAGAATGGACAAATCCAGAATTGGCCTCCAAGTGTTTCCTTTCTTTGGCACAAGGAATAGGCGAGAATAAAACCCTAGGCCTTCTTCTGACGGAGGTACCACCTGGATTGCCCCCATCTGCAAAAGCAAAGAAATTTGTTCGTGAGCCTCCAGCCTTTGCTGAGGAGGTACATCTGGCATGCCTTTGAAAGGAGGAAAAGTGTGAAAATAAAACTTGTAGCCTTGATTTATTATGTCCAACACCCATTTGTCCTGGGTGACCAAATGCCAATTTTGTTTGAAAAGTGCCAACTTTCCTCCTAGAGGCACTGGCAGCTGGAGATACAGGTCATTGGGTCTGTTTACGAAAAGGCTGACCCCTGCCCTCACCAGAAGATTGTGCAGGAGAACTCCAAGTCCTAGGTCTGAAAGAACCCTGAGCGTGAGCCCTGCCCCTACCACGTCTAGACCTGCCCTTAGACTGAAAATCCGAAGAAGGGTAAGACCATCCTCTTGCAGGCCAATTCCTGCTAAACTTAGGGGGCTGCACTTGCAAAAATTCCTTAACCATCTGCATAGACTTAGCTTTGTCTTCCATCTTTTTCAAAACTGACTCCACAGGAGAACCAAAAAGAACTTCAGATTGAAGAGGAGCATCCAAAATTCGAGCTTTAACATGCTCTGACAAATTTTGATCCTTAAGCCAGGCATGTCTACGAATAACTGAACCAGTAGCAGCCACCCTGGAAGAAGCCTGAAGAGCATCGAAGCCACACTGCAAGGAATGCTTACCAACTTGATCTGAAGCATGAACTAAGTCCTGCAATTCCTTACACTCTATACCCTCAGATAAAGCATCTACCTTAGATTTCAACTGACCTAACAAAGTTCTGATATTTCAGCATATGAAACTGGCAATTTAAAGCCCTCATAGCCAACGTGGAGGAGGTATACACTTTTTTACCCCACCTATCCAAAGCTCTAGAATCTTTATCCAGAGGAACTGGATTCTTAACTACAGAAGCCCTGACACCGTTAGGCCCTTGAATAATAGTTTCCGGGTCAGCTCTAGGACTCTTATACAAATATTTATGTGCCTCTGGAACTCTGTAATACCTGTCTGGCTTGACAGGGGCAGGGGGTAAAGAATCAGGATTAAGGGAAGCTTCAGAAAAAACATCCTGAACAACATCTAAAACAGGGGGAATAGCCAAAGGTCTATGTTGTGGCAAAAAAAAATTCCCTAAGCCTCTTACGAGAATCTGAAAAATCCTGACCTTCCCACTTGAAATGCTCCCTCATGGAGTGCAAGGTTTCAGAAAAGGAAAAATCCTCTGGAGGAGAAGCAGAAGGACAGGAATCCTCTGCATCCGAATCAGAATAGGGAGGAAAATCCTGGATATCCTCAGCTGAGGACTCAGAGTAATCTGAGGAATGCTCCAATCCCTCTAAATCTGTCTCCACCCTAGGCCTCTTCTCTGGAGGGGGCATAGAACCCCTGATCAAAGTAATCAAATCCTCTGCCATTTTCAACATATGTTTTTTAGGAACAGAGCCCGAAGAACTAGGGCTGTGGCCTGTACCAGAAAGACCAGGTCTAGCCTTAGCAGGGCCTTTAGTGACAGAAGTAGAAGGCCTAACAACCTTTTGTAAGGATGGAACCACAGAAACCCGAGAAGCCCCCTCGGCCTGACCTAACTCCTGAGAGGCCAACTCCTGTAATGGTAAAGGTTCCCCTTGGGATTCAGCCGAGACCTCGGCTGGCTCCACAGATTCAACCGTAGATTCCATAGAACCGGCGTCCGCAACGGACTCATCCGGTTTAGACTTTAAAGATTTATCTTTACGCTTTTTTGCGGTAGCTGGCGTCGGAGGATCCGACAGCATGTTGTAGTTACACCACTTACCAAAAACAAGCCTAGCACAGTCTAATCTGCGTTTTATGGTGCACTTATTAAATCTAGCGCAAAAGCGACACCCGACTACGTCGTGCTCAGGCCCCAAGCAAGGAATACAGAGAGAGTGATAGTCCCTATGAGGTATCTGTTTCCCACAAGAAATACAATTATTAACTTTTTCTGACATCCGGATTAACTAAGGCAAGAAAAGACAAAAATATTCCCCAACGGGGTACTTAGCCCAACTTGGTCTTCGGTCTGAAACTCGAAAATTGAAAATTTCAAAACGCCGAACGGCACTTGCAAACGCTGCTTCTGCTTCGGACCATGCGGCAAGAAAGACTGAGGATATGGCGTCGGTCATGCGCTTAAGTACTACTGCGTACGGACGTCAGCTCTGAGCGACCATGACCGACGCCAGCCTAACACTTTGGTATTCGGGCCGACCGAGGACAGCGGACTACCCACAGGTTATGACTGCAGCAATGTGAGACTAAGAACATCTGTAGTATGTTCTTCGTGTTTCACTGTTGCAGTAATTACATTTGGGTTGATTCCCAAAGCTAAGGAAGGGAGGAGGAAGTTAAAGAGCATTAGGGCCACCTATTAAGCCCTGCAAGACAGCAGTGGCAAAACCAGCTCTGGATTTACAAAAAATGGGCATGTGGTAATGCTTGGTGAAGGTATGTACAGAGCTCCAGATAGCAGCTTCGAGAATGCCCCTAGTAGGGACTCCTCTGAGAAAGGCTACAGAGGTAGATGCAGCCCTGGTGGAATGTGATGTTATCCCCTGTGGGGTAGGTTTTCCATGGTGCTTATAGCAGAAATGAATGCAATGGGCTATCCATTTAGAAATGGTTGGCTTTGAAATGGCCTTCCCCTCTGCCCCTGCAGCAAAGCCAACTAGCATCTGTTCAGATTTTATGAGAGGCTTAGTCCTGTCCAAATGAAATCTAAGTTGTCTGTGCACGTCCAAAAAGTGCAGTATTCATTCTCCTTTGTTTTGTGGATTAGGGAAAAAAGTAGGCAAATTAATGGACTGATTTAGGGCCACAATAGACACCACCTTGGGCATAAAGGAAGGATTGGTCCTGAGTGAAACCCTGTCTGCGTGGAATATAATGAAGGGCTCCACTGCCATGAGGGCCTGTAATTCAGACTCTTCTTGCTGAAGTGATGGCTAGAAGGAAGGCTATTTTCCAAGAAAGGAATTTCAACTCTGCAGTTGCAGCTGTTTGGAGGGAGAGTGAGCTTTTCCAATATAAAGTTAAGGTCCCAGGCAAGAGTAGGGGCTCGCCTGGGGGGGGGTCTTAAATTTGTAGCCCCTCAGAGGAATTATTTTAGCAGGGGGTGAGAGAAGAGGGGAGGTTCAGTATAATAATGTGCTGAAATGGCAGAGGCATGAATTTTAATTGACGAGAAGGATAGGCCCTTATGGAGCATTTCTGTTAAGTACTGAAAAATATGAGGTAAGCTGGGCACCATTGTGCCCATCCCCTGAATCTGGCTCCAGGAACAGCATCTTTTCCACTTTTCAGCATAGGATTTTCTAGTACTAGGCCTCCTTGCTTCCAGAATGGCATCTAGCACCTGCTTACTGAGGGATGCTATTGGAGAGCTCAAGGAATTAGCCAGGCGGCAAGGTTCAGGGTTTAAAGCTGAGGGTGCAGAATCTGGCCCACCTGCTGGGACAGCAGGGAACGTGTCTGAGGTAGGTGCCATGGCTCCAGCAGTACCATACTGTGCAAGAGGGGGTACCAGTGCTGGCGAGGCCAGTCTGGTGCAATCAGTATTATCCTTGGCTTGTCCTGTTTGATCTTTAGCAGAACCTTTGAGAGGACAGGCAGAGGGGGAAAGGCATAAACTGAGAGGCTTTCCCAGGTAAAGGACAGGGCATCTACTTTCCAAGCTTGATTGTGGGGAGTCCTTGTGCAGAATTTGTCCACCTGGTAGTTCTGAGGGGAGGCAAACAGGTCTATCTCTGGAGTCCCCCATTTGTTCCTCAAGAGGTTGAATATTTTTGGTTCCATTTTCCATTCGTGTGGGTCCATGAGATTTCTGCTTCGGTCTGCCAGTGAATTTAGCTTGCCTGGCAGGAATTGAGCTTGTGGGTGCACTTGGTAGCTCAAAGCTGTGTTCCACAGAGCCATGGCTAGTCTGCAGAGAGGGTACAAGTGGGTTCTTCCCTGCTTGTTTATGTACCACATAACTGTGGTGTTGTCTGTCTTTATCAATAACTGTCCCATCTGTGGACTATACTCCCTCTCCATGTCAAACAGAGCATCTCTCTAGCCCTCTTTAAGAGGAACCTGGATGACTGGATGTGAAATGGAAAATACACTGCTGGGATCCCAGCTGTGTCCCCGTGAAATTCTTGGCTAGGCTTATAAGGGCCTCTGGGCCAATAGCCTAGTATTATCCTTTGAACCTATGAAGGATGTTGTCTTTGAAGGCTGTCAGGAAATTCTGTACAGCTAACATTTCTTTTTGGTTGATATGCAGGTGCATCTGACTCTGGTTCCATTTGCCCTGAATGCACTGCCCTGCCCAAGTGAGCCCCCCATGCATAGTCTGATGTGCCTGTAGTCAGGGTTTGAGCAGCAGGGGGTAGATTGAAAGGGAGCCGCTTGTTGAGGTGGCAGGCCTCTGCACACCAAAGGAACTCTGTCGTTATACAAGGAATGATAGGAATCATTGATTCCAGGTCCTGAGAATGTTGACACCATAGGCTTTTTAGATACCATTGTGGTTTCCTCATATGCAGTCTTGCATATGGAATTAGTAGAATGCAAGAGGCCATGAACCCCAGGGCTTGCAAAATTGTCCTTGCAGATAGCTGGGTCTTGGTGGCCAGTAGTTTGAAGTAGGCTGTCAAATAAACTTGTTTCTATGGCGTGAGGTAAGCCATCTGGGAAGTTGTGTTCAAGCTTGCTCCCAGGAATACAATCTGTTGGCAGGGTACCAGATGAGATTTATTTTCGTTTATGGTGTACTCCAGCAAAGTTAGAAGTTTCTTTACAAATGTCAGACGTTTTAATAGCATACCCTGGCTTTCTGCCTGAATTAGACAATCGGCCAGGTATATCTGAATATTTCTCTGCCTGCAAAATGCAATGGCTGGAGCTAGACACTCTGTGAATACCTTGGGCGCAATAGATAAGCTAAAGGGAAGTGCAGAGAACTGATAGTGTATGGAGCCTGCTCTGAAGCATATGTATTTCCTGCAAGATTCCCTTATTGGAATGTGCAGGTAGGCTTCCTTTAAATCTAAGGTTGCCAACCAGGCATCTTTGCCTAGCATAGGAAGCAGGTGTTGAAGTGTTAGCATTTTGAATTTTGGGATTACCAAAAAGGTGTTTAGAATAGAGAGGTCCAGGATAGGATGCCAGGAGCTGTCTTTTCTGGGTACCAGGAAAAGTCTTGAGTAAAAACCTTGCCCCCTTTCTTCTGCTGGGACAGGCTGAATAGCCCTGATACTTAGGAGAGAGAGTCCCTGCTGTTGAGACTCTGAGGTTGGTACGGTGTGGAAGTGGAATCTGTATCCTTGGAAAATTATATTTAAAACCCATTTATCCTGGGTAATGAGTTCCTAGTTTTTTGCATGCAGTGCGAGCTTTCCCCCAAGGGAGCAGGCAGTTGAGCGGGGCTTGGAAGGGTTAAGGTTAAGTCATTGTGACATTTTTCCATAGGGGATGTCTTACTACTTCCAGCTTTGGAAGTGGGAGCCCCCCACTGCTTAGGCCTGTGTGTACCTTGAGACTGTAGCCTAGCTGGTCTGCTGTTCCTGGGTTTGGACTGAGAAGGCCTGGAAGTGACTGGAAAGGGCCAATTCTTAGAAGGCCAATGCCTACTAAATCTGGGAGGCTGTACTTGCAGGAAATCAACAGTTTGCATAGATTTAGCTTTTTCCTCCATCTTTTTAAGAACTTCTGCTTTGTTGCCAAACAGGCGGTCTTGGTTTAAGGGAGCATCCAGTAATTTAGCTTTAACATGAGCTGGCAAGTTTTGCTCCTTAAGCCAAGCATGCCTTCTAAGTACAGACCCAGTGACAGCAGCCCTGCAAGATGCTTCTAAAGAGTCAAAACCACACTGCAAAGTAGGTTAACCAACTTGTTCAGCAGAATGCATTAAATCCTGTAATTCTTTATGTTCAGCACAGTCAGGAATCAACATCATTTTCTGTTTAAGTAGCCCCATAATATGCTGCTGATACTTTAACATATGAAACTGGCAATTTAAAGCCCTAATGGCTAAAGTAGTAGAAGTGTATACCTTCTTACCTCATCTGTCCAAGGCCCTGGAATCTCTATCAGAGGTGGTAGGGTTTTTGGCAACAGTAGCCTTAATGCCTTTTGGTCCTTGGGAAATGGTCTCTGGATCCGCAGTAGGATTCTTGAAGAAGAACTTGTGAGAGTCAGGTACTTTGTAATAACTGTCAGGTTTTCTGGGAGCTGGAGGTAAAGTGGCTGTGGCCAGGCTAGATTCCAAGAAGGCATCGTCTACAATGTCCAGAACAGGAGGGATAGCTAAAGGCCTGTGTTGAGGGAGGAGTAAGAATTCCCTAAGCCTCTTTTTGGAGTCAGACGAATCCTGGCTTTCCCAGCAGAAATGCTCCCTAAGTGTGTGCAAGGTTTCACAAAAAGAAAAATCTTCTGGAGGGGAAGGAGAGGGAATGGAATCCTCTGCATCAGAATCCTCATAGGTAGATAAGGGCAAATCCTGGTAATCAGAAGAAATAGAAATTTCAGAATCCTGATCAGAAGGAAAATCAGTTCTAGGTCTCTTAGGGGGGGAAGGCTGGCTTCCTCTAATTAAAGTAATAAGGTCTTCAGCCATTCTAAGCATTTGTTTTTTAGGCATATGGACCTGACCATGCGGTTTGGACGTCAGTTTTCTACGCGTGGGTCAAGTTTTAGGCCTTGATGAAGAAGATGGCATCGGTTTGAAATGCAAATCTGTAGGCCTGAACACACCCTCAGAAGCCAGTGCCTTCACAGCAGCTCCAGACCCATCCAAGGTAGAGACATCCGCAGGTTCCATAGTCGAAGAAGCATCTCATGGCATACCGGACTCCGAATGGGTCTCAGTAGAGGCCTGCGAAAGTAGCGGGTATCAGGGGCTGCGAAAACGCCTCACTGAGTACCGGCGAACTGGCGACTAGCTTAACGGAAGAGTCATCAGCAGTTTTGGACCTATGCAGTCTGTCTCTGTCTTTATCTTTACGTTTTTCCGGAATGCTGGTATTCGGATGGCTTAGCAAAGCCATTTCTGGATAGTTATACCGAGTACCAAAATAATTTGCTGCAAAAATAGACAGACGACGAATAGTTCGGGGGTTGAATAAGGCACAAAACCAACAGCGAGGGACGTCATGGTCTGGGCCTAAGCAAGGAATGCAGTACGAATGAAAATCTTTATGAGGTATTTGCTTTCCACAGGTAAGACAATTGTTAACTTTTACTGACATCGGTTAAGAGCAAGAAAAAGGATCCACAACTGGGTACTTAGCTTTTTTGAAGACTTCGGTTCTGAAATTCGAAAATGAAAATGAAAATTTCAGGAGTCAGCCGACCGGCACTTGCAAACTGCTTCTGCTTCGGGCACCTCGTGGCAAGAAAGACTGATGTAATGGCATTGGCTGCATGTTTTATACCCCTGACGACCTGACGTCATGGAAGAAGAGGCCGCATCTGACGCAGGAATCCAAGACTTTGATATTCAGGCCGGCTGAGGGCTACCTGCAGGGAGATAACCCAAATGTAATGATTGCAACAGTGAAACACGAAGAACATCATGAAACAAAGCATTATCAACAACGATGAAATTTTTACCACACAGGATAACCCATTATCAACAATCCAAAAAAACAGATACAAGAAAAACAGCTGTAACAGTCCAAGAAAAAAAGGCAAAAGCAGCACTAATCATCAAAACTTGATATTACACACAGCAATTATAATGTCTTTCATCTACATTTTTACTCTTATAAATTTGTCAATTTAACACCAATCTTGATCACTTTTTATACTGCAGTTTTGTATTGGCAAATTCATCCTTTTAAGAACTTGCGTGGATCTATTTCCTTTTCTACATTCCTCTAATGAGGACAGAGCTAACTGTAAAACAAAAGTAAATGGCATTTCCTAGGGTGTATTCTATTTGGTCTTTTTTCCCCTTACTGTTTTATGCTTTTGTGGTAATTGCTTGCCTGTTGATTAACTTAAACACACAGGGATGTAATCGGTTTACTTCAGATATACCACACAAATTTCTAGATTTCAGTTGCTGTATTTGTTTTACTGGTCTTTTAACAGTATGACCTATTCACTTTCAGTAGCCTCTCTTGTCATATATTATATTCATCCATTTCTATTAAATCCAGCAAGTCTTGTTTAAAAATATTCCCGGACATTTATTAAAGCAATAACCCACGTCTGAGTGTGGGTAATGCTGGATTTACCCACGGTTGGTGTGGTTTGGTCACGATGGCGAAGCCCAAGTGGCCAAACAAAGCCAACCGTGGGTAAATCCAGCATTACCCACACCCAGAAGTGGGTTATTGCTATTATACAATGACATTATTTAAGGAAAAAAATAATTACTTTTCTTAAATAATGGCATTGTATAATGCCTCCTTGCTGCCCTTCCGCAGCTGCCTGGTATTCTGCAGCAGTTCTGATGTACTGTGCATGCGCATGCCTACGCAGTACATCAGAGCTGTGGGCAAAAGCAACGGAGAAAGCAAGATCTCCGTTGCTTTTTAAAAACTGTTTCGCTATGTTAAATGGGTTTAACATAGCGAGACTGCTTTAAAAAAAAGCAACGGAGAATATCCGTTGATTTTTTAAAGCTGTCTGGCTACGTTAAACCCATTTAACATAGCGAGACAGTTTAGAAAAAAGCAACGGAGAAAGCAAGATCTCCGTTGCTTTTTAAAAACTGTTTCACTATGTTAAATGAGTTTAACATAGTGAAACAGCTTTAAAAAAAGCAACGGAGAATCTTGCTTTTTTAAAGCTGTCTTGCTATGTTAAACTCGTTTAACATAGCGAGACAGTGTGAAGCAACGGTGATCTTGCGTTCTCTGTTGCTGTAAAAAAAAAAAGAGTTATAGTAATGGAAATAGTCTGGGCAACCGGACCTTTTTCCATTTCTATAACTCTGATTTACAACATGCACGCTGATCAATCAGCATGCACGTTTTTGAATATTTAATGGGGGGTCGTTGTATAATTACATTTCTATTTCAATATGCAGTAACGTTCTCTGGGAATCCATTCTTAAGGTCTTGTGAGTCTATGCATACTCTAATTCATCTAACTTCAACTGTTAGCATGCTGTTAAACACAATAAGTAGGATCAGTCATTTCAAAAATTAAACTGAGCTGTTCCTTCCTGTCTTTTCTCTCAGAGCAGAACCGTAGCAAGGAATTCTACCTTCTGTGCATTTCCCTGATCTTGCACCCTTCTCAGCTCTTAGGTTTGCATCCCCAACACCTTGCACCCAGGGCAGCTAACCCTTTGACCCACCCTAGCTACGTCTCTGTCTCAAAGCTATAAGCAAGCACAGTGGATGCATCAATGGCACAACTACAGTTGAAAATTCATTGTGATTATTTGTCTGCAAGAAAGAGAGACACTCAAACTAGACACAATACTTTGAGTACATCATTCCTAGTTTTACATTTTTATTTATTTATTTTAAAGGTTCATTTTTTGTGTATACCTTTTAACCGAAGAAACTTCAAAATTCTCAGTTTTCATTCATTTTTTAATTGTCTGGTTCAGATTGTAGGCCTAGCACTACACTCAGTCACACACTGGCTGTCAGTTCAAGTGTTCTGACTGCTGTAATAAATATGCTAAGTATACAGACTTGCTGACTCCGGGAATATGCACATTTTCTCACACTGCCACTGTCTGCTTGTATTAGTCTCCTCAATACTTACTGGATTCTGTTCACAGCAACCACAGTCTGCCATTTTATTCTCATTTTACTTCTTCATAGCTGGAATTCTGTTAACCATGCTCACAGATATACACACACACGCGACTGTTTTAACTCGGTCTGCAAATCTACTATTTGAAAAAGCTGATTGTTTCTTTTCTACATAAACTCCAGACACATCTGACCCGCAGCCTTCGGCTTATACCATGAGTAAGACAACAGTACACATGTAGACTTAATTTGCAACTTAAAGCAAAACAACTCGGACATCAAGTTATATTCTTCTCTGGTATGAAGCTTAAGATAACAGATTTCCCATTTATGTACAACTCCATTCAAACTTCCTTTTGCCATTTTCTCAAACTTTACATCACTCATTATTGCTTTGCATTCACTCATTATTGCTTTGCATCCCCTCTGCACAGTATTCACTTAAATTGTTTCCACAGTATGCTCAAGTATATCAAAATCAGTTCCAAACCAACATGTTTATGGTTTAGGTATGTAACATCTTATTATAGGTTTATTGTTGATTTAATTTTTACTTGTGAAGGTGGTTCTAATGAAATACAAGATTTTATATCCCATTTACACGAAAATCCATACGAACTAACTTTTGATGGACTACAACAAGGTAGTAAAGTAGTATATTTAGATATGATCTTGGAGGCTAAAGCAACTGGAGAAGTGGTTAGTAGGATACATAGGAAATTCATAGATGGTGGACAGTATTTACATGCTTTGAGCTGCCATGCACCCCATGTTATAAAAGCTCTCCCATATGGAGAATGTTTCAGGTTGTCCAGGACTTGTTCAGATAAGAATGTTTTACAAGAAATAAGGACAACAACTAATACGTTTTTGCAAAGGGGATATGATTCAGTGGATGTAAGCATGGCAGTGAAAAAAGTTTTAGGTGATGAAAGTGAAATAAGTAAGGAATGAAATGGTTACACAGGGGAACGTGTTTATAGTGTTCAAAACGGTAATAAAATCGACCCTGTATATTTTGTTTCTACATATAATATTAAAAGTGATGAAATAGGTAGGTTAATCAAACATTTTTGGAAGTATTTAGTACAAGATAAATGTTTGTCTACCATCTTGCCAAAACAACCCTTTTTCTCGTTTACTAAGGGGAAAAGTTTAAAAAATATGTTGGTTCATGGAGATTTTAGTATACCAGCATTTAATCCTGCTAGACCATTAAACAATATGGGCACATTGAAATGTGGGAGGTGTAGAATTTGCACACATACAGTGGAGAAGGTTGAATACATTAACAATACTAAATTTGATGTTAGAGGTACATATACGTGTGAAAGTAAAGGTGTCATATATGCATTACTTTGCCCTTGCAAGTTATTTCATATAGGCGAAACGAAAAAAGAAGTTATGTTCTTACCATAATGTTCCATGCGAGTTGTTCATCTCGCCTTTGTTCTTACACGTGGTTCGGAGCAGATCCATCGGCTCAGAGTCGGCCGCTTTCCAAGCTTTAAATCTCTTAGAAGCTCGAGACACAGGCCCTATCCCATGATGCTCTGCTGCCAAACCCCAGATCTAGTTTGCTGAAAACCAGCAAGAAACACAACTAAGCAACCCAATATAACAAAGTAACTATTTACAATTAATTAAAAGATAACCTGGCTGACAAGAGAATACTAGTAAGATCAAACAGACCACCAGCCATATCCGTTCTTCCAGAACATGGAGGGGGAAGGTGGGAGAGAGTGTAAGAACAAAGGCGAGATGAACAACTCACATGGAACGTTATGGTAAGAACATAACTTCTTTATGTGAAGTTGTTCAATCTCGCCATTTGCTCTTACACATGGGTAGCGTCCCAAGCACCCTAATCCTGGGCGGCTCACGGGAGTACATTCCTGAGAACAGTGGAACCAAAGGAAGCCCTGTCCCTGGAGGCCCTGTCCACTTTGTAATGAATAATAAATGTATGAGGTTTGGACCAAGTAGCAGCTGCACAAATGGTGTCCAAAGGTAAATGAGCTGCGTGAGCGAAGGACGTAGAAACAGCCCTGGTAGAATGAGCTTTCACTTCACTTTCTAAAGGTTGATGGGATGAAGAATATGCAAATTTTATACAATCAGAAAGCCATTTGGACAACGTAACTTTGGATACCAAAAGGCCCTTCTTATTGTCTGCACAAGAAACAAATAGTTGATCCGATTTTCTGAATCCTTTTGTTCTGTCCAAATAAAATCTCAGCTGTCTATGAACATCAAGCTTATGCAACATGTATTCCAATTTACTGGCATGATGCCTGAAAAAAGTGGGAAGTTCAATGGACTGGTTCAAGTTTGCTTCGGAACAGACCTTCGGAAGAAAGGATGGATTTGTTCTTAGAGACACCCTGTCGGGGTGAAAGACCAAATATGGGGGCCTAACAGAGAGTGCTTGAAGCTCAGAAACTCTGGCCGAAGTAATGGCCACTAAGAAAATTGTCTTCCAAGAAAGGAACTTCAACGGACAAGAAGATGCGGGCTCAAAAGGGGGAAGCATGAGTTGAGACAGCACCAAATTTAGATTCCAGGGAGTAATCTGATGTCTGATAGGGGGTCGGAGGTAATGAGTCCCTTTCAGAAAGGCTTTACATAATCTGTGGGACATAATGTTAGAACCTGTTCATCCCACATGGAAGTTAGATATGGCAGTCAATTGAACCCTTATAGTAGCGGCTGCCGTTCCACCGTGGAAAAGTGAAGTAAAAAATTCCAGAATGCTATGAATAGGGGCGATAAAGGGATCAATACCATGTTGAGAAGCCCAATGACCAAACTGTTTCCATTTACTGTTACATAGTTTCCTG
Organism: Protopterus annectens; assembly: GCF_019279795.1. NCBI lineage: Eukaryota > Metazoa > Chordata > Ceratodontiformes > Protopteridae > Protopterus > Protopterus annectens. Next base: position 993,191,407 of record NC_056734.1, on the reverse strand, counting down.
GTGGAGACTTTATGCGAGGAAACCAGAATATGCTGAACCATGGGAGACAAATCATGAGACCTGGCTAGGTTGGGAAGTGGAGCAGCCAAGCTGTCAGTTTGAGGGATACAAGAGAGGGGTGAAGAACTCCCTGACGAGCGAGTTAGGTCTGGCACTGGGTCCAGAACCCATTGTTCTTCCACTTGGTATTGTTGAAGGAAGGGGAATCATATCTGCAGAGGCCAAAACAGGGCTATTAGAATAACAGTCCTTCCCAGGATTTTGGCTTTTTGTAAAAATTTGGGGATCAGCGGGGATGGAGGAAAGGCATATAGGAGTCCCGAGGGCCAATCGTGTACGAGTGCGTCCCTTGGGATGTCCCCCAGTGGAGGGTATAGGGCAAAGTAGCCTTTGCATTTGGCATTCATCAGGGATGCAAAAAGGTTGCAGCAAGGCTGGCCCCATTTGCAGAATATCCTTTCCGCCACTTGTTCTTTGAGAGACCACTAGTGAGGCAACAGAATGGCTCTGCTCAATTTGTCCGTTATGTCGGATGACCCCGGGATGTGCGTTGCTATCAGGAAGTGCCCGGTGGATACAGCCCACTGCCAAATTCTCAGGGCCTCTCGGCATAAGGGGTAAGATTTGGTTCCCCTTTGCTTGTTGATGTACCAGACTACCGACATGTTGTCTATCTGTATTGCAATCGTCTCTTGAGGTAGAGAGTCGTGAAAGTGTTGCAACGCCAGGAACACCGCTCTCAACTCCAAGACACTGATGTGCAAACTGGATTCCATCTCTGACCAAGTACCTTGGACAGTTCTTCCCTGACACAGCCCCCCCCCCACCCTATCAGGGAAGCATCCGTGGTCACTGTGACTGTTGGAGGGGGAGTACAAACAGACAACCTACAGTAACTTGGTGGCTGTTCAATCATCAAAGGAGGTCCTTTTTGCAAGTATTTGTCAGCAGAATCTCGTGTGACATTGGAAGTTGTTAAGACCACTGTGTGAAGAGTAACCATTGGAGTATCCTCATGTGCATGTGCCCCAGAGGAACCGCTATGAGAGTTGCTGCCATGGTGCCTAACAGCTTCAGAACTTGGAATGCAGGGACTTTCTTTTCCATCAACAAAAGGGATACTTGGCTTCGTAAAGAGATTACTCGTTCTTGAGGCAATCTGACCAGGGCGGTGGTGGTGTCTTGATCTGCTCCTATAAAGGAAATATGCTGCGATGGCGATAAAGCAGATTTTTCAAAATTTAAGCTTATGCCTAACTGGGAGCACAGGCTGATAGTGTAATCCCTGGCGTGAATCAGTTGATGCCTGGTGGTGGTGGTGAGGAGCCAGTCATCGAGATATGGAAACACCCGGCATCCAAAACGTCTCAGGTGAGCCATGACAACTGCCATGCATTTGGTGAACACTCTGGGGGCTGTGGTGAGACCAAAGGACAGAGCTTGGAATTGGTAGTGACTGACCCCCAGCCGGAAACGCAAGTGATCTCTGGATGGCCTGGCCATTTTTATGTGGTAGTACGCATCCTTGAGCTCTATCGAGCACATCCAATCGCCCGTTTCGAGAAACGGGATTATCAACTGAAGTGTGACCATCTGGAACTTTTCCTTTTTGAAAAAGGAGTTGAGATTGCTGAGGTCTAAGATGGGCCTCCAGTACCCTGTTTTCTTTGGAACTAAAAAGAACCTGGAGTAAGTTCCGGATCCTATTTGATCTGCTGGGACTGGCTGGATGACCCCTTTTTCCAGCAGCCTCTGAATTTCTACGGCTAATAGACACCACAGACTGGGTGGAACATCTGGGATTCTTGTCCAAATGGAAGGGAATTCTGCAAAGGGAATGATGTAGCCTCTGGTGATTATGCTTTTTTCCCAGGAATCTGATGTAATTCCTAGCCAAGCGTCTGGGTATAAAGCTAAGCGACCCCCAACTGCCTCCAGAGTAGGACGGTTGGGCCTCCTCTCAGGAGCGCTGATAGGGTTTGCCAGGGAACTTCTCCCTGTCACCCTGGTTCTGCGGACTCCCTCTGCTGCCTGGGAGGCATCTACCATTATACCCCCCTCCTCTACCCCCCTCCTCTGCCCCTGGAGGGGATTTCACTACGTGTGTTCTGGAAAGCTCCTTGGGACTTTCGGAACCACATTTTTCCACCTCTCTGCCCTTTAGGGAATGGTCTAGTGGGAGTGGAAAAATGGACTCCTACGGCAGATAGACTCTTTCCTTCCAGCTCACACCAAGTGAGCGTCTCCTTGACTTTGGGCCCAAACAAGGAAGAGCCATCAAATGGGGTAAAGGCTTCCGGAAAGGAGCATAAACGCATCCAGGATGGTCTCCACAGAGCTATCGCTGAACCCGGTGCCCGGCTCGATCCCACGGCTTCATAAGAAATGAGCCTCATGGATGAGTTTACGATGGAATTAAGGGTGTTGAGCTGTGCCGTCACTTTCTGGGAGATGGCATCACCTGTGTTGCCCTGTAGAGCATCTCCAAGCTCTTTTAGGAGATCTCACTGAAGACGGGTAAAATGGGTTAAACAGTTAAACGATCTCATTGCAAATGTCGTAGAACTAAAGATGCGTTTCCCATATCTGTCCATCATCCTGGAATCTCTATTAGGAGGATGGACAGAGGAAGAGGTGTCTGACATCTCTTTCTTGGTGGCTGCCGCCACCATCATGGCATCAACAGGAGCCCCTTTTGTGAGAAATGACTTTTCCTCAGGGCAGGTGATAAATTTGTTGGGCCTCTGAGGGACCGGTTCCATAGAATCAGGAGACTCCCATGCCTTTCGAGGGATCAAGTCCATTAATTCATCGAAAGGCGGAGTAACCCAGGAGGTGGAGGGCTGAGACCCAAAAGCCTTCAGGAGTACCGACTCATCCTCAGTAGGGGTAAGGGACTGCCAGTCACCCCTCTGCCTTAGTATTTCAAGGATGTCTGCAAAAGAGACATCCTCAGAGGAGGACCGTGGGGACCCTTCCGATTCCTCCAAGTCGGCGTCTGATGTTAAGGATTCCTGGGGGGAATCTAAATGCCTCCTCTTACACAGTCTTTTCCTGGGAACTTCATCAGTGGGGGCGTCTGGTGAAGTCTCGGTCAAGCAGGGGTCACCCAATGGGGTTACCTGAGGCTCTGGGTCTCGGTGCTTAGTGGGAACCTGTGGTGTAGAGATAGAGCGCGGCCCTTTAGGGGAGGAAGAGGAAAGAACCAAAGAAGTGAGGGTCTTAGCGGACATGACCTTCCTTGTGGCATTGAAGGCACCGGTTTCCTGACCCAAGGAGTCTGCCGGTTCCAAAGACAGCAGCCTCCCAGGGGCCAAGACCACGGGCTCCATACCAGAGGATGGAACCGAGCTCATCTGCACCGAAGCCCCGAGAGGGAATGTCAGAACCAAAGCTTCTATTTGACTCACCCCCTCGGAACCGGCGAGAGTGTGTCAGATCTGAGACTCTTCGATCGGAACTGAAGAAGTCAAGGTCGAAGGAACCGAGAGCACTGGAACAAGCCTCGGCTCAAAGGGTTCCACCACTATCGCATCCGCTCTTTCCGGATCTGAAGGCTCAACTGGCCTCGGTGGAGGAGCAGAACTCTTGGAAGGAGGGGTTGTAGGCTTTGAAGCCAACTGGGTCGAAGCAGCAAGCAATTTGGCCAGGGCCGGGTTCACCAAAAGTCTTTGTACCACTCGGTCCACATCGATGTCAGAAAGGGCACCGGAAGTACGGGTCGAAGGAGCCGAAGAAGCCACTGACTTAAGGATCGGAGATTTCAAAACCTCCGACACCGGTTCCAACACAATGACTTGGCTCCGAGGTAAGATCTCGGTGCACAGCTCCCAAGGCTGTGGAGCCGGCAACAGAGTCTTGCCAGAGGTGCTCATAGCCGAGGACTTGTGCTCCGAAGACACCTTAGATGACTTCAACCCCTTCGAGGACTTGGAGGTCTGGGTCAGTCTTATCCAATAAATCCTGGAAGTCTGATTTCAACAGTCCTCTGTCTACCAATTTCCTTCTTCTCTCTAACACCCTACCACTGAAGGAATGGCAGATAGAGCAGTCCTCCTGTAAATGTAGCGGGCCCAAACAATACACACAAAAAGTATGATTATCCGTGATGGACATCTTTTGTCCACAGTCACACTTTTTGAAACCAGATTTTTGCTTTTCTGACATTGTGAAAAAATTATTCCATTAACACCACAAAACTTGCTTAGAAGTTCAGATCCCTGAACTACAATAACTAAAGAAAGAAAAACAAACACTCAATACAGACTATAAGGGGATAGGGTATTAAATTTGACAGAGCCCTGTCAAAAAGAGTAAATCAAAAAAGGCTAAAGGCCTAGGAGCAAACCGCTCCGAACTAAAAACAAAATACTAGCTTAGATTGCCTACTCTAATACCACCAAAAAGGAAGAAAAAAGTGAGGCCTCACTAAATATCAGATCCCTGATGGATATTAAATTCTAAATATACAAATATATAATAAAAGAGAATACTGGCCAGAGCTTCTTCAGAAGATTGTGTGATCCATTGCAGCGGCAAACTAGATCTGGGGTTTGGCAGCAGAGCATCATGGGATAGGGACTGTATCTCGAGCTTCTAAGAGATCTAGAGCTTGGAAAGCGGCCGACTCGGAGACGATGGATCGGCTCCGAACCACGTGCAAGAACAAACTGCGAGATTAAACAACTTCACATCGTACGTTTCGTACTAGGTTTATGGAACACTTGAGAGATGTTAGACATCAGAGAGAAGATAAAACAATTTCCTTACATTTTAAAACCCATTATAAAGGAAATGTTCATTTTTTGAAAGGTACTATTTTAGAACAGGTTGATTGTATGTGGGAGAATGAGGATGTATTGAAACAAAAATTTTTATATAAAGAATGTATTTATATTTTAAAGTATAATACAATGGTCCCCAAGGGACTAAATAATTAGTTAAATTGGAAGTGTTTACTTTAAATATCAAATGTATTTAATTATTTAATTGACTGGTGTTAAAGATTTTTATGGATATATAAGTGTGACTTAGAAATGAATTGATATTCCATGAAGGTGGTAACACCGAGGCGCTAGAATCTATTACAAAAAGAATAAATATTCTAATTTTACTATTTGTACATTTTCATCTGTTCGTTCCAGAATTTGGTTTGGATCTGGTTGTTGCAGTTTTTTGGGTATCGTTGCAATATCAAAATCAGTGTCTATGGTTCAAAAGGCGTCACACTTGCCTTTGGTGATGAAGGCTGTGGGCTCTACTCCCACCGCAGAAGCTTGGATCTTTTCCCATTACTGCCACTGCAGCCAGAGCCTGATCAAGGCCAAATGAAGCTCTAGGCAAGTTAATGGATCGGGATCCCCCTAAACACAGCCCCCCCTTCCCGCAGCCATTCCAGTGTCCTTGGACTATTTCTCATATTTTATACATCTCATTCATTTATACAGCACTTGGCTATTTCTTCCCAGTTACCATAAATACTGTTCATACCTCTCAGTGTGCATACTATTTTCTGCTTTACTTCTACAATAATTACAGATATCTGGATTTAATTTAAAACTTTTAATTCAAATTTTATAGCACAAGCACCGACAGACATTTGCTAAACAAAGCAACACAGTCAGACAATGAAAACAGACTTCACATTAAAACTTCTCTGTCCCTGAAATAGCAGTTAAACAGACATTCAAAGAAAATGCATGTGGCCTGTAGTGGATTAAATTTACCTTTGGGCCATTTTCAAATCATAAGCCCCTTGCACACATTTTTTAGGACCATGCGAATATGCAAGAGTTCTTTGATTCACCTTCCTCACTGTATCAAATTACATCCCTTGTATAATACAGCATCACTTGTTTGCACATATTTTAAATTTATAGTTTTGAACATTCTTTAGTAAGCAATGAAAAAATGCAAACTTATAATGACAAAATTGCCCAATTCAGAGCATTTCAACCATAAAAGGCCACTCAAACTCTTGTCATCACTATCCAACTACATCAGTCGATATGCAAAATATCTGCAGAAGTAAAAGTCATCTGAATAATTCCACATTAGAGAGATCTATAACGAATGAAGAGGTTGCTGCTAGCAAACACCTTTATATTTCAGTGTTTCATCTACAAATTCAGTGCCTGCTGCCTGTTAAATTTAAAAATAAATGTTAAGCTGGTAATATTGCAATAGGGAATGGACGGCAAACTGATAAAGAGATTCATAGTTACTAGTCATCTCATCCAAAGGAGGACATACATAAAAAGTACAGTTGTGTACCTACCATAAATGTAGCCGTTCAAGTGTATTCACTGTTGCAGTCATTACACTTGGGTTATCCTGCTGGCAGGCTACCCGCAGTCGGCCTGAATTCCAAAGTCCTGGTCCGGCGTCGGTTGCTGTCGCCTCTTCCCTGATGTCAGAGCGCCAGGGGTATAAAAGATGCAGCCGACACGTTGTCTGACCTTTAGGCGTACCTTGGAGAGGAGGGGCAGTGGGGGAAAGGCATATACTGTTAAGTTTTTCTAGCTGAAAGATAGAGCATCCACTTTCCATGCTTGCTTGTGATAAGTCTTTGTGCAGAATCTCTGTAGTTGGCAGCTGTGAGGGGAGGCAAATAGATCTATGTCAGGGCATCCCCATTTCCTTGTTATCATGCTGAAGATTTGTGGATCTAGTTTCCACTCGTGAGGGTCCATGAGGTTTCTGCTTAGTTCGTCTGCCAGAGTATTTGTCTTTCCTGGCAGGAATTGTGCTTGCAGGTGTACTTGATAAGTCAATGCAGTGTTCCACAAAGTCATGGCTTGTCTGCAGAGGGGGTATGAATGTGTGCCTCCTTGCTTATGTACCACATGACTGTAGTATTGTCCATTTTTATCATCAGTTGTCCTGGATGAAGTAGATCCTTGAAGGTTGTCAGGGCATTCTGTACAGCTAGCATCTCTTTTCGATTGATATGAAGATGCATTTGGTTTGTGGGTCATGTGCCTGGAATACATTTTCCTGCCATGTGTGCCCCCCAGGCATAATCTGATGCATCTGTTGTTAGTGTCTGCCTGGCTGTGGGTAAAGTGAATGTCTGTCCCTTGTTGTGGTGACAGGCCTGTGCCCACCATCGAAACTCCTGTTGTAGGCAGGGAGTGAGGGTAATTAATGTTTCCAGGCTGTGACAATGTTGAGTCCAAACACTTTTTAGATACCATTGTAGTTTCCTCATATGCAGTCTTGCATATGGAATTAGCAAAATGCAGGATGCCATGAAGCCCAAAGCCTGCAGAATTTTTCTTGCAGTTAACTGGGTCTTTGTTGCCATCATTTCGAAGTAAGAAGTCAGTTGCCTTTGTTTGTCTGGCGTGAGATAAGCCATCTGGGCAGTTGTATTTAAGCTTGCACCCAGGAATATTATTATCTCTTGAGAGGGTACTAGTTTTGATTTCTTTTTGTTGACTGTGTACCCTAGGCATGTTAAAAGTCTTATCACAGACGTCAGATGCTGTAGTAGAATGCCCTTGTTCTCTGCTTGTATGAAGCAATCGTCCAAGTAAGGATATATTTGTATTCCTCTTTGTCTGCAGAATGCAATTACTGGTGCAAGGCACTTTGTGAAGACCCTGGGCACAGTAGATAAGCCAAAGGGCAGTGCAGAAAATTGGTAATGCTTTGAGCCAGCCTTGAATCTGAGGAATCTTATGCATGTTTGTCTGATTGGGACATGCAGGTATGCCTCTTTTAGGTCTTAAGTCACGAGCCAAGCCTTGCTGCCCAGCATGGGCAGAAGCTGCTGTAAGGTCAACATCTTGAATTTTGGTATATCCAGGAAAGTGTTTAGAATAGACAGGTCTAGCATTGGTCTCCATGCTTGGTCCTTTCTCGGTACCAAGAACAGTTTTGAGTAAAATCCTTGTCCCTGCTCTTGCTGTGGCACTTGTTGAATAGCCCTCATGTCCATGAGAGCTGTGACTTGTTTTTGAGCCTCTGCCCATTGATTTTTTGGCAGGTATGGCCAACCGTTTGTCCTTGGTAGGGTATGGAAATTAAACTTGTAGCTTTGTGACACTATGTCTAGAACCCATTTGTCCTGGATTATAATGTGCCAATTTTGAGAAAAAAGTGCTAGTTTTCCCCCAAGGGTGCTGCCAGAAGATAAGTGCTTGGTGCAGGCAGGGGGAAGTCATTGGGACCGTTTCCTGTATGATTGTGATTTGTCCTCTCCACCTTTGGAGGTAGAGGCACTCCACTGCTTAGACCTGTAGGATCCTTGCGGCTGTGATCTGCCTCTAGGGCGTCTGGATCTGCCCCTTTGAGGTCTGTCTGAGAATGGAAAGGACCAATTCTTTGTTGGCCAGTGTCTGCTAAATCTAGGTGGCTGTACCTGTAAGAAATCCTTGACCATTTGCAATGATTTAGCTTTGTCTTCCATTTTCTTTAACACCTCTTCTGCCTTAACACCAAACAAGGTATCATGCTGTAAAGGAGCGTCTAATAATTTTGCTTTAACATGGTCAGGCAGATTTTGTTCTTTTAACCAAGCATGCCTCCTAATGACAGAACCCGTAACAGCGGCGCTGCAGGAGGCCTCCAGAGAATCAAAACCACATTGCAAAGTATGCTTTCCAACTTGTTCAGCTGCATGCAATAAATCTTGTATTTCTTTGTTTTCTGCACATTCAGAGTTTGTCATCATTTTCTGTTTAAGCAGTGTCATGATATATTGCTGATATTTGAGCATATGAAACTGGCAATTTAAGGCCCTTATAGCCAAAGTAGCAGATGTGTAAATCTTTTTTCCCCCATCTATCCAGAGCCCTAGAATCCCTATCAGAGGGGGAAGGGTTTTTTTTGCAGTAGAAGCCTTGACCCCTTTTGGACCCTGAGAAATAGTTTCTGGGTCTGCAGAAGGGTTTTTGAAAAGGAATTTATGAGAGTCAGGGACCCTGTAGTATTTGTCCAGCTTAACAGGAGCTGGAAGTAAAGAGTCAGGGGTCAGACTGGACTCCGAGAACACATCATCTACAATATCCAACACAGGTGGAATAGCTAGAGGCCTGTGTTGAGGAAGTAAAAGGAAGTCTCTGAGCCTTTTCTTAGACTCTGAAAAATCTTGGCTCTCCCAGTGGAAGTGCTCCCCCATGGTATGCAAGGTTTCCCCAAGAGAGTAGTCCTCAGGAGGAGAAGCTGAAGGAATTGATTCTTCAGCATCAGAATCCTCATGGGTGGAAGAGAATATTCCTGATCAGAAGAAATGGAAACCTGATCTGAAGATTCATAGTCTGTCTCTTGCCTAGGCCTCTTATCAGGAGGGGGATGGGAACCCCTGATCAAGATAATTAAATCTTCGGCCATTTTGAGCATCTGTTTTTTGGGCATGGAGGCCTGTCCTTGGGGCTGGTGAACTTGCTTTTGTCTTTGAAGTCAGTTTAACATACACTTGTTTAGGTCTGAATACACCCTCAGAAGCCGATGCCTGCTCAGCGGCTACGGACCCATCTGAGGGAATAATCTCCGAGGCTCCAATACCTTGAGTTTCCTGTGGCCTGGCCGACTCCACGTGGGAGTCGATAGCGGCCTGCGACTCTAAAGTAGCGGGAGTCAGGGGCTGTGAAAGCACCTCACTGAGAACCGGCGACTTGCTTAGGAGAAGCTTCGTCGTCAGTTTTGGACCTCGATTGCCTGTCTTTCTTTACGTTTTTTGTGAACTCCGGTAGTCGGATGGCTATCCGACGACACTGTATAATTAAATCTTCGCCCAAAATAGCTTAATATAAAATCGTACAGACGGTTAATAGTGCGTTGGTTAAATCTAGCACAAAACCGACAACTAGCAACGTTGTGGTCAGGGCCTAGGCAAGGAATACAGTAAGAATGAAAGTCCTTATGAGGTATTTGCTTCCCACAAGACATACAATTATTAACTTTTTCTGACATCGGTCTGGAGCAAGAAAAAAGTTTCCCCAGTGGGGTACTTAGATTTTAATGAAGACTTCAGATCTGAAACCCGAACACGAAAATCTCAGGAGTCGGCCGACCAGCACTTGCGAACTGCTTCTGCTTCGGGCACCGCGCGGCAAGAAAGACTGAATAAAATGGCGTCAGCTGCATCTTTTATACCCCTGACGACCTGACGTCAGGGAAGAGGTGACAGCAACCGATGCAGGACCCAAGACTTTGGAATTCATGCTGAATGAGGGCAACTTGCCAGCAGGATAACCCAAATGTATTGCCTGCAACAGTGAAACACGAAGAACATCAGTGAAACATGAAGAACATTGGGTCAGCATGCCCTGTAGAACTGCAGAGGCAAACCCTGTCCTAGTCTTAGAAAACAGAGGTAGGTGGTAATGCTCCTCTGAGGAATGCTGTGGAAGTGGAGGCTGCCCTAGTGGAATGGGTTCGAATAGACTTTGGGAGGATTTTTCCATGCAATCCGTAGCAGAAATAGATAGTGTGATATCCATTTGGAAATGGTTTGTTTAGAAATGGGCTTCCCCTCTGCCCCTGGGGGAAAGCTGACAAGTAGTTGTTCCATTTTCCTGAAGGGTTTAGTATGGTCCAGATAGTATCTGAGCTGTCTGTGCACGTCTAGTGAGTGTAGAAATCTCCTTGTTTTGAGGGTTAGGAAAGAAGGTGGGTAGATGTATTGCCTGACTGAGAGTTACATTAGATACCACCTTGGGCATAAAGGAGGGATTAGTCCTCGGGGAGACCTTGCCATCAGTGCCTGAAGTTCTGAAACTCTCCTGGCTGAGGTGACAGCTAGAAGAAAAGCAGTCTTCCAGGAGCGGAATCTTAGTTCTGCTGAAGCAGCAGGTTCGAAGGGTGGTAAAGTTAGTTTTTCTAAACCATAATTCACGTCCCAGGCTGGAGTGGGTGGCCCTGGGAGGTCTGATATTAGAAGCCCCTCTGAGGAATTGTCTAATCAAAGGATGGGAGAAAGTACAGTTTTGTACCTACCATAAATGTAGATGTTCGAGTGCTAATACAGCTGCAGTCATAACAGATGGGTTCTCCTGCCGTCAGGCGGGTCCTCGGTCGGCCGAATTCCAAAGTCTAGGTCCGGCGTCGGTTGTCGTCGCTTCTTCCCTGACGTCAGTGCGACAGGGGTATAAAGGAACCAGCCGACGCCATTTTCTTCAGTTTTTCTTGCCCCAGATGTCAGGTGCCCCCAGAAGGAAGGCAATACATAAATTTGTGTGATAAAGCAATGCAATATAATCAAAATACAGTAGTTGCAAACAAATACACCATAAATGAATACCCCAATCAGGTTGTATGAGGAGGTGTTAGCCAATAGGCCTGTCCCAACAGGGGAAGGAGGGAGGGAAACCTGGACTGCAGCTGTATTAGCACTCGAACATCTGCATTTATGGTAGGTACAAAACTGTACTATGTTCATCGTGCATACAGCTGCAGTCATAACAGATGGGTAGAATCCCAAAGCTAAGAAAGGGGTGGTAGGCACTAGGTCGAACTAGGAGGAGCCAGGATGCCCTGCAAGACTGCAGTGGCAAAGCCTGCTCTAGTTCTGGAGTATAATGGTAGGTGGTAGTGCTTGGAGAAGGTATGCACAGAACTCCAAGTGGCTGCTTCTAAAATATCTTTGGTAGGAACTTCTCTGAGGAAAGCTGCAGAGGTAGCTGTGGCCCTTGTGGAGTGAGATCTGATGCCTGTAGGTACAGTTTTGCCATGAAAAGAATAGCAAAAGCGTATGCAGTGGGCTATCCATTTTGAGATTGTCTGTTTGGAAATTGGCTTTCCTTGAGCTCCTATAGCATAGGACACAAAGAGCTGTTCTGATTTTCTGAAATGCTTTGTTCTGTCCAAATAATAACGCAGTCGTCTGTGGATGTCCAAGGAATGTAGTAATCTCTCCCCTTTGTTCTGAGGATTAGGATAAAAGGTAGGTAAGTGTATGGCCTGATTCAAAGCTACCCTGGATACCACTTTTGGCATAAAAGGACAGGTTGGTTCGTAAGGAAACTCTGTCCTGATGGAAGATGATAAAAGGCTGCACAGCCATGAGAGCTTGTAGTTCTGAAACTCTACGAGCTGAGGTAATAGCCAGAAGGAAAGCTGTTTTCCAGGACAAATATTGCAAATCTGATGAGGCCGCTGGCTCAAAAGGAGGCAAGGTCAGTTTTTCCAGAATGAAATTGAGATTCCAAGCAGGTATTGGTTGTTTCCTTGGGGGTTTTAGATTCTTAGCCCCTCTGAGGAACTGTCTTAAGAGAGGGTGAGAGAATAAGGGTGGATCAGTGTTGTATTCTGCAGAAATGGCTGAGGCATGGATTTTGATGGAGGAGAATGAAAGTCCACTGCTTAGCAGCTCAGCTAGATACTGTAGTATTTGAGGTAAATTCAGTTTTCCAGGATCCTGGCCCTTTTTCTCATTCCAGACACAAAACCGTTTCCATTTTGCGGAGTAAGCTTTTCTAGTTGACGGCCTTCTGGCCTCCAAAATGACATCCTGCACCTCCTTGGAGAGTAGGGTCTGTTGTGATGCTAAGGAATCTTCCATGCGGCTAGATTGAGTGTTTTAGCTGGCTGTGAAGAGTTTTGAAGCTGTGCTGAGTCAGGAGAAGAGGCATTAGAGGCAGGGTCCATGGTGGGGAATGCGTCAGGCTCTTCAGGAGTGGGTACCAGTGTTGTCTTGGCCAGTCTGGAGCAATGAGAATCATCTTTGGTCTGTCTGCTCTGATTTTCAATAGAACTTTGGGCAGCAGAGGAAGAGGTGGGAAGGCATAAACTGTCATTGATGTCCAACTGAAAGAGAGCGTCCACTCTCCAGGCCTTTGGATGGAAAATCCTTGAGCAGAATTTTGTCAATTGGTGATTTTTGTGGGAGGCAAAGAGATCTATGTCTGGCCTTCCCCATGCTTGGATTATCTCTGTAAAAACTTTTGGATGCAACTTCCATTCGTGTGGATCTGTCATATGTCTGCTTAGGTTGTCTGCCAGCGTGTTTTCCTTGCCTGGCAAGTACTGTGCTTGTAGTTCGATTTGTAAGTCCATGGCCATGTTCCAAAATGACATGGCCAGTCTGCATAGGGGGTATGAATGTGTTCCTCCCCGTTTGTTTATGTACCACATAACTGTGGTGTTGTCCGTTCTTATCAATAGTTGACCTGGTTGCAGAAGGTCTTTGAAAGCTATAATAGCATTTATTACTGCTAGCATTTCCTTTTGATTGATGTGAAGGTGCTTTTCTTTTTGGAACCATTTGCCCTGAATGCACCGATCTGTCATGTGCGCCCCCCAGGCGTAGTCAGAGGCGTCTGTTGTGATGACTTGATTTGCTTGAGGCTTGCTGAATGGAAGACCTGTGTTTGTTTGGCATGCTTGAGCCCACCACAGAAATTCCTTTTGAAGACATGGAATTAGTGGTATTATTGTTTCCGAACTGTGGCGGTGTTGAGACCATAGGTTTTTCAGGTACCACTGAAGTTTCCTCATATGCAGCTTTGCACATGGGATTAGTAAGATGCAAGATGCCATGAATCCCAGAGCCTGCAGGATTTTCCTTGCAGTCAGCCTGGTGCAATTTGCTAGTGCTCTGAAGTATTGAGTTAGTTGCCCCTGCTTCTCTGGCGTGAGGTAGGCCATCTGGGTGTTTGTGTCCAAGCTGGCACCCAGGAAAATTATTTTCCGAGAGGGTATTAGCCTTGATTTCTTTTTGTTGACTGTGTATCCCAGAGAGTTCAACAACATTATTACATAAGCCAGATGTTTCAGAAGAATGTGCTTGCTGTCCGCTTGGATCAGGCAGTCGTCCAAATAGGGGTATATTTGTATCCCTTGAAGTCTGCAGTAGGCAATTACTGATGCCAGGCATTTCGTGAATACTCTGAGCGTAGTATATAAGCCAAAAGGCAATGCAGAGAATTGATAATGGGTTGAACCTGCAGGAAATCTGAGGTATCTTCTGCAATTTTGTCTGATTGGGACATGCAGGTATGCCTCCTTGAGGTCCAATGTTACCAGCCAAGACTCCTTGCCCAGCATGGGAAGAAGCTGCTGTAGAGTGAGCATCTTGAATTTTGGTACGAGTAGAAATGTGTTTAGGATGGATAGGTCCAAAATAGGTCTCCAATCTTTTCCCTTCCTTGGTACCAGGAATAGTCTGGAATAAAAACCTTGACCTTGTTCGTGCGTAGGTACCTCTTGAATAGCTTTCATGTCTATGAGATCTGTAATTTGGCTTTGTGCCTCTGCCCTTTGATTGTGTGGCAGGTATGGCATGCCTCTCATTTTTGGAAGGGTGTGAAAATGGAATTTGTAGCCTCTGTTTATAATGTCCAGGATCCATTTGTCTTTTGTGACAATATGCCAATTTTTTGAAAATAATGCCAGTTTTCCTCCTAAGGGTGCTGCCATTTGAGTCTTGCTTGGCATGCAAAGGGGAAAGTCATTGGGCTTGCTTTCTGAATGGTTGCGAGTTATCCTCACCACCTCTTTGTGTAGGAGCTTGCCATTGTCTGCCTCTAAACTATCCTTGGGATTGTCCTCTGCCCCTCGGGCGCCTGTATCTACCTCTTTGGGGTCTGTCCGTGGCTGGAAAGGACCAATTTTTGGAAGGCCAATTTCTACTGAAACATGGGGGTTGTACCTGTAGGAAATCTTTCACAGTTTGCATTAATTTAGCCTTTTCCTCCGCATTAGCACCAAATAATACATCCTTTTGTAGAGGGGCATCTAGTAATTTAGCTTTGACATGATCTGGCAAGGTTTGTTCCTTGAGCCAGGCATGTCTACGTATGACTGATCCTGTAACAGTAGCTCTACATGAGGCCTCTAGAGCATCAAAACCACATTGTAAGGTATGCTTACCCACTTGTTCTGCACTATGCATCAAATCCTGCAACTCCAAGTCTGGTTGCTCAGGTTGTGACATTTTACTTTTCAATTGTGATAACAAAAACTGTTGGTATTTTAGCATATGGAACTGACAGTTTAAGGCCCTCATGGTTAAGGTAGCTGAGGTATATACTTTTTTCCCCACCTTTCTAAGGATCTGGAATCTCTCTCGGAAGGTAATGGGTTTTTAGCAGTGGAGGCCTTAATTCCCTTGGGGCCCTGTGAGATGGTTTCTGGGTCAGCAGCATGGCTTTTGTATAGAAATTGGTGTGAGTCAGGAACCCTGTAGTACCTGTCAGGCTTTACTGGGGCTGGAGGTAGAGAATCCGGGTTAAGGCAGGCCTCCAAGTAAACATCATCTAGGATGTCCAAGACAGGAGGTATAGCCAGAGGCCTGTGCTGAGGTAGCAAGAGAAATTCCCTAAGCCTTTTCTTGGAATCTGAATAATCTTGGCCTTCCCAGTGGAAGTGTTCCCTTAAGGTATGCAAAGTTTCCCCAAATGAGTAATCCTCTGGGGGGGGATACAGAGGGAATGGACTCCTCTGCATCAGAGTCTTCAAAAGGGGAGTAAGAATGTTCCTGATCATCAGAGTGCTCTGAAATAATGGAGCCCTGATCAGAGGAGGGGGATTCTTCTACCACTCTGGGCCTTTTGTCCGGGGGGGGGGTTGAGAACCCCTGATAAGAGTAATTAAATCCTCAGCCATTTTAAGCATCTGTTTTTTAGGCATGGGGCCTGGAGATGGGCCCTGTGTAGCTTGTCTCTTAGAATGCATGGCTGCTTTAGACTTAGTGAAAGCCTTGATGGAAAAAGAAGAGGAAGGTCTGAAGACACCTTGAGAGGAGGTAGACCTGTCCACATTTTGAGATTCAACGCCAAGAGTGGCTTCGGTATCTGTAGTCGGGGTGTGGGCCGAGGAGCCTGCGACCTCGGGCACAGGAGACACCGCCAATGAAGTGTCGTCGGTAGTCAGGGGCTGCGTAGGCGCCTCGCTGAGAACCGGACCACGTGTAGTCGGCTTTGGCGTGGTGTCGGTAGAGGCCACGGACCTCGTGTGTCGGTCCTTATCTTTGCGCTTTTTAGACAAAACTGGAGTCGGAGTATCCGACGACATAATATAGTTAAATGTTTTGCCAAAATAATGCTGGGCGAACTCCGCCCGACGCTTAATGGTGCGTTTGTTGAATGTAGCACAAAAGCGACAGACCGAGACGTCGTGGTCTGGGCCTAAACAAGGAATACAGAGGGAATGGAAATCCTTATGCAGTATTTGCTTCCCACATGGAATACAATTATTAACTTTGTCTGACATCGGTCTGAGGCAAGAAAAGTTTCCCCAACGGGGTACTTAGCTTTCAAGAAGACTTTGGTTTCAAAATTTTCGTAATTTCAGGAGCTGGCCGACCGGCACTTGCAAACTGCTTCTGCTTCGGGCACCGCGCGGCAAGAAAGACTGAAGAAAATGGCGTCGGCTGGTTCCTTTATACCCCTGTCGCACTGACGTCAGGGAAGAAGCGACGACAACCGACGCCGGACCTAGACTTTGTAATTCGGCCGACCGAGGACCCGCCTGACGGCAGGAGAACCCATCTGTTATGACTGCAGCTGTATGCACGATGAACATCAGGGGCTGTTCTTTATCAAAATGAGCTGAAATGGCTGAGGCTTGGATTTTAACAGAGGAGAAGGAGAGACAACTATTTATTAAGTAGCTCTGCTGGGTAGTCGAGGATAAGAGGGATGGAGGGTTGTGAGGTGCTGCCCCCTCTGGACTGGCTCCAGGAGCAAAATCTTTTCCATTTTCCTGCACAAGATTTTCTGGTGCTGGACCTTCTGGCCTCTTGTCATAATATCTAGCACTCATTTGCTTAACAGGGGCCCCTTGTTTGCCTTTAGAGTATTAGCCATGCTGATAGTTGGAGAGTCTGCAAATCTGGGTGCACCCCCCCCCCACCTGAGTTAAGAGGTCTGAGATCAGGGGAAGCTGCCTGGGAGGCTGTAAGGTCAGGCTGCGCAGTAAGGGGTACCAATGTTGTCTGGGCCAATCTGGAGCAATGATGATGGCCTTTGGCCACGCCTCCCTTACTTTGATCAGTACCTTCGGAATAAGAGGCAGAGGACGGAATGCATACACAAAGAGGGTGTTCCAGGGGAAGGTCAATGCATCCACCTTCCATGATAGGTGGTGATACTCCCTGGTACAGAATTTTTTCAGCTGATGGTTGAGATGCGAAACAAAGAGATCCACCTCTGGAGTTCCCCACGCTTGAGTGATCTGTAAAAAGATTTTTCTGTGGAGCTGCCATTCCTGGGGGGGTCCAGTAAGTTTCGGTTTAAGTGGTCTGCCAGGGTGTTGCTGATCCCTGATATGCATTGAGCCATCAGGTGTAGTCCCATGGAAGAGGCTGTCAGCCAGAGGTTCATGGCTAGCCTGCACAGAGCATAAGATTGGGTCCCTCCCTATTTGCTGATGTACCACATAACTGTGGTGTTGTCTGTTTTGATAAGGAGAACCTCGAGCTTGAGATGGGGTTTGAAGGAAGTCAGAGCCTTTTGTACTGCCATCATTTCCTTCAGGTTGATGTGTAAGCGAAGGTGCTGTGCATCCCAAAGACTTTTGGTGCACCTGCCTTCTAAGTGACTGCCCCAAGCTGTGTCTGAGGCGTCGGTGGTAATGGTCTGCCCGGTTGGGTGAAGGGTAAAGGAAAGACCCTTGTTCTGAGCACAGGTCCTTACCAACCAGAGAATCTTGGCCCTTATACAGGGCACCAGAGGGAGAGAGGTCTTTAGAAGCTAAGAGTGCTGACACCAAAGATTCTTTAGGTATCACTGAAACTTTCTCATGTGAAGCCTGGCCAGAAGAATTGGAAGGATGCAAGATGCCATGTACCCAAGGCTTGGAGGAACTTCCTGGCAGTGAGGGGAGTTCTGGAAGCCAGCTGGGTGAAACAGAGAGGCAGGAAGCTCTGCTTTTTTGGGGATAGGAAGGCCATTTGGGATGCTGTGTCCAGCAGTACTCCCAAGAAAATGATCTTCCTGGAGGGTGTTTGCTTTGATTTCTTCTCGCTGATGGTGCACCCTAAGGAGGTTAGGAAGGTTTTGACAAAGAGGAGGTCCTTGAGGAGCTTTTCTTTGCAGTCTGCCTGAATGAGGAAGTCGTCCAGATAAGCGTAGATTTGTATATTGTTCTGTCTGCAGAAGGCTATGGCCGGGGCTAAGCATTTGGTGAATTCCCTGGGAGCAGTAGATAAGCCAAAGGATAGCGCAGAGAACTGAAAGTATTGTGAGGCTGCTCTGAAGCAAAGGAATTTCCTGCAGGATTCCCTTATGGGGATGTGGAGGTAGGCATCTTTTAGATCTAGGTTTACTAACCAGGCATTTTTTGTCAGCATAGGCAGCAGCTGCTGTAAGGTTAGCATTTTGAATTTGGGGACCACCAGGAAGGTGTTCAGAATGGATAGATCTAGGATGGGGCGCCAAGTGCCCGCTTTCCTGGGAACCAGTAATAGTCTGGGATAAAACCCTTTTTGCCTGTTTGATCTGAGGGGACAGGTTCTACTGCCCCTTGAGATATTGGACTTGTTTCAATGCCCCTGCCTACTGATTTGGAGGTAAGTCTGGGTACCCTCTTAGAATTGGGAGTTCGCTGAATGAGAATTTGTAACAAAGGACGAACGCATCTTAAAGATAATTTTTCAGGGATACAGAGAGCCAATTTTATTTGCAGAGGGAGAGCGCCTTCCTCCTAGTTTTTGGAGAGAGAAAAGAGGGCGGGGGGGGGGGGGTCATTGAGAATTTTTGCCATAGAGGGATGGCTTAGAACTCCCTGCCTTTGGAGTGGAAGTGGTCCACTATTTGGTTCTCTGCTGCCCCTGGGGTGGGACTCTGGGTGGTCTTGTCCCTGCAGGGCTTACCTTGCCCCTGTCTGCTAGGTGCAGGAAAGGACCAGTGTTTCATGGGAAAATTCCTGCTGAGCCTAGGAGATTGTACCTGAAGGAAATCTTTTACTGTTTGCATAGATTTTGCCTTGTCTTCAATCTTTTTAAGCACCTCTTTTACCTTTTATCCAACCAAGCGGTCCTTACCCAAGAGTGCATCAAGTAATTCAGATTTGACATGATCAGGGAAAGGTTGTTCAACCATGCATGTCTCCTAATGACAGATCCTGACACTGCTGCCCTGCTAGAGGCTTCTACGGCATCATATGTACAGTGTAATGAGGGTTTAGCCACTTGACAAGTAGAGTGCAGTAACTCCTTTGAATTGGCACAGTCAGGGAAGGTAGAAAATTTGTTTTAACAGTTTCAAAGTGTGATTCTGGTATTTTAACATGTGGAACTGACAGGTGAGAGCTCTAATAGCCAAGGTTGCAGAGGTGTATACTTTTTTATCCTATCTATCTAGAGCTCTGGAGTCCTTGTCAAAAGGAGTAGGATTCTTTGTAGAACTAGTCTTAGCTCCTTTTGGACCCTGTGTAATGACCTTCAGGTCTGCAGCAGGATTTCTGTACAGGTATTTGTGAGAATCTAGTACTCTGTAATACCTCTTGGGTTTTCTGGGAGCAGGTGGGAGGGCGTCAGAAGTTAAACTGGATTCTTGGAAGACATCATCAACCACCTCTAAGATGAGAGGAATGGCCAAGGGTCTGTGCTGGGGCAGGTCTAGAAACTCTCTTAGACTTTTCTTAGACTGAGAGAAGTCCTGGGATTCTCAGTGGAAATGTTCCCAGAGAGTGTGAAGGGTTTCCCCAAAGAAAAGATCTTCTGGTGGGGACGCAGAGGGAATTGATTCCTCTGCATCGGAATCCTCATAAGCAGTCAGAGGTTGTTGTTCCTCTTCAAACTCTGAATAATCATACTAATAGAACTTGATTCTGAGGAATCTATCGGGAGAAAGGTCTCTTTTCCTTTTAGAAGTTGTGGCCTGACTACCTCTGATAAGGGAGATAAGATCCTCTGCCATTTTAAGCATTTGAGTTTGGGGAGGAGGAGCAGGAGTAATATGGTGGCTAGAGATAGTTTTCCTGGGAATGGCTTTGTCTCTAGGCCTAAGAGAATCCATCAGTCTGAGAGGAATGGTAATCGGAAGAGAAGATGTAGTTTTTTGTCTGGAATCGGTAGTGTGAAAGGCCTCCTCGGAAGTTGGTGCCTGCGTTGCGGCTCTGGACCCAACCGAGGCAGACACAACCAAAGGGTTGAAAGACTAAGAAGATTTCTGTGGCATATCGGACTCCAAAAGGGTCTCGGTAAAGGGCTGCGAAGGTATCAAATCGGGCATCAGGGGCTGCGAAAGCTCCTCACTGAATTCTGGAGAGCTGAGTACCTGCTTAGCGGTAGATTCATCGGAAGGCTTGACCTTGTATGGTCTGTCTCTATCTTTATCCGTAAGTTTCTTTAGAATGTCTACAGATGGTTGGCTGACTGATGCTATTTCGGAATGTGAAGACGGAAGACGAAAATCCCTGGCTGCAATAAGAGCTCTATGAAGAATGGTTCTCGCATTAAAGAGGGCACAGAACCAGCAAAGGGGGACGTCGTGATCTGGGCCTAAACAAGTGATGCAGTATGAGTGGAAGTCTCGGTGTGGCATTTGCTTTCCACAGGCAAGACAACGTTTAACTTTTTCGGACATTGGTTAGTGCAAGAAAAAAAGGATCCCCAATGGGGTACTTAGTTTTAGACGTTTTCAGCTGTAAATCAAAATCTAGTAGTGACTGACTGGCACACTTGCATACTGCTTCTGCTATGGGCTCCAAGGCAAGAAAGACTGATGTAATGGCGTTGGCTGCTCTCCTTTATAGCACTGACGACCTGACATCAGAGAGCAAGCAACAGCAGCTGACGCAGAAAAACATTGACTCTGGTATTCGGGCCGGCCGAGGGCTACCACAGCAGGGATAACCCACAGGGGATGACTGCAACAGTGAAACACACAGAACATCTTCAAGGTATGAGAAGGACTGCTGTAAGCAAGCCACATGCATAGTGTACTAAGAAGCAAACAGTACCACAATGTTGTGTACGTTTTGGTAAAATATAGGCTGTGCTGGCAGTAGGAACACTAAAGGCACCAGAACAGCTGATGTAAGCAACCAAGTACCAGAATCTCCAAAGTTTAAGCCATGTAGCTGAAATACTAGTATGTCCTTTAAGGTTACATATATTCCATGGGCCTCTACTACAGAAAGTTTAAGGTATTACAGAGTGAATACTGTAAAGCTGGTTGGGTCTTTCTTGCAGTTTTCAGTAAAAAGTAGAGACCAAACATCCTGGCACTAAAGCAGTAAATGCCAGAAGTCTGGCGTGTCACGAAAGAAGATTCTAGAAGACAGACACCAAAAAATTGATGTCAGGGAAGGTGAAGGTGTCATTCAGGATAAAACTGCCAGAAGACAGGCATCAGAAGAATCAGTACCAAAATGACACTTGCAAACACTGCAGGTAGTATCATTAATGCTTCCGCTGAAACTTGCAAATGTGTACACTGGAGGCCTCATTCACTGGTGTGTGGTAAAAAGATGCATCAGCCTGAAACAAGAGAGAAAACTCTTGGCAACAGCCTGAAACAAGAGAGAAAACTCTTGGCACCCAGTACTATGAAGACAAGAGTTTCTAAAATATCTTTTCGTTGTTGCTGTTAAGACGACAAAGTGATACTTGAGCTTAATTTTAGATGAATTTTCCTGTGGAAAAGGAGCAGCCAAACAATGGAAAACCATATGTCTTTTCCAAGGTGGAAAGCTTTTAAAAAGCTGAGTTGGTCTCTAAAGGCTATTACTTTCCTTGGTTTGTTTGTGTCTTTCGGCTTTTCCCGGTTAGGGGTCGCCACAGCGGAACTCTGGTCCACTAATGATTGGTAGTTGATTTTTACGTACCGAGTTACCAGCCCCGACGCACAACCTTCAATGAAGGAATGCCCATTCGCGCATGTCTCCACGCAGAAGACGCTCTAGCTGAGAATCGAACCGGACAGCGTCTTACTGTGAGGCGACAATGCTACCGCAGCTAATGTCATTAAAACCAACACATAATTAACATTAACTTCTACCATCCTGTGTGCTAAGGTAGCACAAGGCTATAATGTGCTTGGTGGAAGTACAGCTCTACCACAGGCATAGTCGGAAAATAAAGGAGTTGACACTGTAAGCACTGGTGATAGGACTAGGCCCAGCATACAAGAGAAAAGGAAAATTATATACTAACTGTATCAAGGAATGTACAAAGCAGCTGGGCAATATGACCATTTATGCCTTGCCAATATCCAACCTTAAACCTTGCCTCCTTTTTCAAGAAATGTTTTCTATTCTGCTATCTTTTTGTCTTACTGCTACCAAATGAAAATACCAAAATGTTTTTTGGTTACATATCTAATGAGTTTCATACTACTGTCTGTAATAAGGCTTAAAAAAGGTGATGCTTTCTGTTTTACATTCACCTTTTTGTACATTGTGACTGTTGGCAACTGAAACTTTTTGTATATGATTTGTAAATCAAATTTTTGTAATCTTTTTGTATTATTGTTATGGAGCTCATCTCCCTGGGTCTCTGCTGAAAACAGGCTACTTGCCCAGCTGGACTCTACCCGATTAACAAATGTAAAATAAAATAAAATACAAATAAATAAAAATTACAGGCCAGTCATATTGGGGAGAATTTATCAACAAATTAACAATTATGTAATTCCTTCTTAAAGAAAGACAGTGTGTCACAATGCTTGATTTGTAAAGGAAGTCTGTTCCAGAGAAGGAGGAGCCAGCGAGTCAAAAATTTGTCTCTCCACCATGATTAGTTTAGTTGCTGAAGCTGATATACATCTCTGATTTGAGTGTTCACTGAACTGTTTGCTTTGCAGAGAATTAAGAGGTTTTGGACTGCTGGATCACTAAGGGCTCAGAAGGTAAGACACAGATCACCTTCTAAGGAAGCCATAGCACACTGAACAGATGGCCAAGGCCTACTGCCTCTATGGAAGCTCAGGTCCTTTAGGTCCCTGATTTTCTATTTTTTTTTTTTGGTCTGGAAACCTTGGAGTCCCCTCAACTGTTTATGTTTAAAATGTACATCACAAAAGGGTGGGGCATTGTATTAAAAATGGGCATGATTAGTATAGAATACAGAGATTACAGATTTCTTTGAATCTAGAAGAAATATTATTTGTGATCAGTTGTGCCACATAAAAGAATTTTCAGACCACTGCTATATCAGGATGATCAAAGGACAGTGAATTATCTACCCATGTTCCAAGGTCCCTCTCGAAAGGACAGTGAATTATCTATCCATGTGCCAAGGTCCCTCGCATCTTTGTTTTGGAGTTAAGTGTCTTTCAATACAATAAGCTCAGCTAAATTTTTCCCCTTTCCCCAAATGCAACAGTGTTGTATTTTTTAGCATCTAGTTTTAGCCCGTTTTCAGACTGCCAACTATTAACATGCAAGTTTGCACTTTAGTTTCTGCATATCAGAACAGTACTTGAATATAACACCCAGTTTACAATCACCTGCAAACTTGGTTAACCACAGTTTCCAGATTTTGATTTTGAGATCAGAGAAGTATATGCTGAACAGCAGTGATCCTAGCATGGTTCCCTGTGGTACCCCACTGGTAACCTTCAAGTTGAGAATGTGCCTGCCACCCTCACAGTGCAAGTTCTGTCCCTCAGCCAGTTAGCTACCCATCTAACTACACAGAAAACAATCTAGAGCACAATTAGCTTGATGGCAATACTGGCATATGGTACGATTATTAAAAGCCTTGCTGAGGTTAAGATATGCTATATGGACAGCATGACCACCACCCACAGCTTGCTTTACCCTCTTAAAAAAATTCACCAGATTCAATAAACATGATCCAGCAGTTTGGCTTTGCTAAAGGTAGAGGCAAGCCATGTTTAGCTTTTCCATCTCATGAGCACCAATATCAACCCTCTGAAGTCTTGTAGAAAACGCACCAAACAAGCTTCAGTCAGCTCAATAAAGCAGAGTTAGAAGCTTAAACAAACCAATGAAAACACAGCTTTGGGTTTCAGCCATTACTGCTAGCTCCCAAGAAACAGCAGCAATTTACCCTCTCCAACAGAAATACCCCTACTTCTCAGGCTGCCCACATCCCTGGCTAAAACTTTGTTCTAACAGTAACTGTAGATCAGAGTGTATGTGCTGTACCTTTAAGTAGCATATCAAGGACTGAATGTGCACATATAAATACCAGGCACGTGTTATTCCCATTGCCATTTTGAGGGTGCAGCCAGAGAGTGAGCATGCATGAATGCAGTAGTTAGTTTGTATAAAAGTTACTTAAGTTAAAGTCAGTAAACTTCTATCATGATGTGTTTGTATAAAATAAAGCTGCATGAACCCACAAAGACTCTTCTATTGTGTCCAAAGTAGGAGAGCGACATGGTGTTAGAACTGTTAGAACTGGGATTCCAGAGAATAACATTCGGAGCCATGAGCTGCAGAGATGACAGTGAAGGTAAACTAAGAGAAACAAGCACAACAGAGAGCCAGAAAAAAATCTAAGGTAATGAGAATTCACACAAACTGTTTATTTTTATAAAAAAAGATAAAACAAAGCATTACAAAGGCACAAAGTGCATTATTAAACAAGTGGGAGGCACAAAAGGTTTATTAATTAAGCAAAATGTTTAAAGCAAAACAAGTTTGTTTACAACAAAACGAGCACAAGAAATATATAAGGGGCATGAAAAGAAATTAAACGAGCAAAACGAATACAAGGACAAAAAGAACACATTAAGCATAAATAAAGCAAGGCAACTTTATGTATTTTGTCAAAGTGCTGTGTTTTGGCATAACTACGACTTTGTATTGTACCAAGGGCATAGCTAGATTTATTCAAATTATCTTAAAGTGTGCAAATGTGCTTGCAGTGTGTGCTTATTACTCTGCATGTATTCCTAAGAGTTTATTTCTGTGCAAAGTACAACTATTTTGTGAAGTACAGTCAAAGTATAGCCATTTCGAAAGGTTTCTTGTGGTGGGTGTTTCTATTCGCAAAGTGCCGCCATTACAGAGAGTTTCTTGCATTGTAAAGAATTCCCTAGCAAGGTACCGCCATTTTGGGGAACTTTCAGTGTTCTGTGTACAGTTTATTCGCAAAGTGCAATTACTTTGAAATGTTACTGACTCTGAGCTTCTCTTGCCCAGTTCATTTGCATCGTGGAGTTATTTGAAATGTTTCTTACACTGATAAGAGGTGATTTCTTGCAGAACAGTAAATTCAAGAGTATTACAGTGTCAAAGAGACTTATTTCACAAAGTTCAGTTACACAGAGGCTTGTTGTGCTGTTGGGCAAAGTTACAAATACTGGCACAAATTTCTGGCATGTGTGTATGTGTTCGTGCTTATTTGCAAAACCCTTCACTGGTATGTGTTAATATGGCAGATGGATTTTGAAAGCCCTTACCACTTGTACTTGATCAGAATATTGCAGAGAATTGGAGAATATCTGAGCAAGGAGTACAATATTTTTATACAAGCAACTTATTCAGATAAAGATGCACGCACCAGGGCATTCATTTTGCTAAACCTAGCAGGATCAGAGGCCATTGAAAGACCGTGTTCATTTGTGTATGCGCCAGCAGTATATGAGGGAGAAGGTGAAAATAGTCATATTGTTGTAGAGGCTGGATCAAGGAAAGACCCAGAGTGTTTGAAGCACAAATTCGGAGAAATCTGTAATGCCCAGACAAATATTACATTAGACAGCCATTTGTTTTACATGAGAGATCAGAAACCAAGGGGAAACTTTTGCAGCTTATATAAGTGACCTGAGAAACAAAGCTAAAATGTGTCGGTCTGGTGACTTAAAAGATGAGTTAATAAAAGACAGGCTCATGTGTGGTATTAACAGTGCTGCTGTGAGAAAGATTTTGCTTCGTAATAACAATTTAACGTTGAGTAAAGCCATTGAGATGCGTCAAATCCATAGGCTTATAGGTTAGTACTAGGCTAATTGCCTTTGTGAGCCATTCTAAGCCTAGCCAATTACCCCATCTGAGAATCAAACCCTGCAACTTGTGTATGTAAGGTAAACACCTTTACCATTATGCCAACCTCCCAAATCAGGAATGAAAAGGCACTAAAGCTATCCTACAAACAAGGGCTTGGACTAACAGCCACAAAAAGCCAAACAAAAAAGAATCCAGCACTTCTGGAAAATAATTAATTTATTAGTCGTGAAAAAGGCAATAATACAGCTTGCAATGTATTGTGTACTTTCAAATTCACAATCCTGTATAATCATACTAAAATAACATAGCTGTAAATGCTTAGTAAAGAATTCTCTCAAAACAGCAAACAGGTTTTGGTGTGATAAAATACACCTAGTGCTAAATATAAAAGTGTCTGCGTGTCCCTTATGCAGATTGCAATGGATTGCATGACCTAAAATACAACTCCAAAATTAAGTGGTGTAATACAAGAAAAAATAAATAAAAAGTATTTTATGATATATCCTATTAATAGCCAGGCAAACAACATTACTAAAGATCATGATCATGGTAAGTAATAATACAAAGTCATAATAAAGTATAATCATGGAAAATAAATTCACAATAATTTAATAACTGGCAAATTGTAACATATAATAGAAAATATATAAATATATTGACATCTAATGAAGAAAAGTTGAACAGACAAAATAAATAATTGCTATGAAAGTTGTATTCATTAAGTCCTGGAGAAAACAAAGCTCCCGATTTAATAATCCATTTTTCTTTGTAATCATGTTAGCCCAACTTATCAAACCCTATATAATCAAGCCCTGTATAATCATTTTGTCTATGCCTATAAATAAGAAGTGGACCCCACTATGTAAAAGACAGTACTTAAACAGTGCATTGGAGGTTTTTTTGCATATAATATCACGTACTTTATTCTGAAATGCAATTTTTGCGCAACCTAGAAGACTCCCCATTGGCTAGTCAGGATAATAACAAATCTAACACAGGATACGTTAGAGGTGTCAGCAGCAGAAAATGAGTGATATTTTATATATACAATTGCCGTGACATTTTATAACATATTTACAAAATATACAATTGCCATAAGGACGGCTTCCTACAAATCATTCCACTGAGATACTAGTTGATCTCTTAGACACAGTATAGCTCTTTTCCTGCTGGTTTAAATGTTGGCCAATGTTATTCCTCTGCCTATAAATGAATCTATATTGTTCTGGAAGAAAAACATTATTTTTTTTCTATCAGCCTGCCAATGTTTATGAATTGCATCACGGATTTTAGTGTATATTGGTACCATAGCTGTAACAAAACGTAAACTAAGATCTTAGAGCTAAGAACTAAGAGCAGATTTCTGAAAGTAGACAATTATATCAACCCTATTACTATTGGCCACTGGGTGTTGTAGTTGAAGTTAAAACAACATAAGTATGCTTGCAAGTGAAAAGAGCATGGTTTCAGTAGGCTCCACAGTAAATGTAGATAGCATGCGACCTGTGGCAAACAGAAGTAGGCCTAAGCACATGGCAGCCACAACCCCTGCTGGTTCACCAGGGAAACCATGTAGTTTTCCAGTAAGTTCTAACACCAGTTCACTTAAAGGAGCATGATCAGTGCAGTACAAAAGTGAATTAGCAAAACCCAAGTCCAACTTTATTATTAACTGTCACAACTGTGGTGCCAATCATGAATCTAAAAGAGAGAAATGTTTAGCATATGGTCAGCAATGTCTCAAGTGTAAAAAATGGAACCATTTTCAAGTTTTGCAAATCAAGCAAACCCCACACAGTTGTAAAGAAGGATCACACAAAAAAGCAAATTGATCAAGTAGAGTTGCAGCAGTCCATTTGTTATGAAGATGGTGTTTCAGGGACTGCCAATAAATTCACTGCATCAACTCTTTCACCAAAGAGCCAAGTGTTTTGTACAGTCTGGATCAATGGTAAATCCACAGAGCTTAAAAGTAGACACTGGTTCAAAGTGTAATGTTACATCAGTAGACACGTTTGATAAACTAAGAATAACTCAATGTGGCCAGTAATACGGAACTTGCTGCTTATGGAAGTGAAGAAATTCAAACCGAAGGCTCAGTGATGTTTGCATGGTTTTTGGCCAAGAGCTGTTACAGCTTGTTATTTTATGTAGTCCGAAGACCAGTACAGTCATTACTAGGTCTCAAAGACATTTTGAGAATGAATCTGCTTTCTTTTACCAAAGAAGTTAATCACATAAGTGCATATCCCAGTTCCAATTTTTCTGAAGCCATTTTCTTAGACTATGCTGATGTTTTCGATGACAAGTTGGGCAAACTTCCAGTTGTGTATTCTATGAAGTTAAAACCCAGAGATCACTCCAGTAGTCAGACCAGCAAGAAGAGTTCCAATAGCTATGCAGGATAAAGTTAAGGCTCAGCTGGATAAAATGGTACAGCAAGGTGTAATTTGCCCAGTTACAGAACCAACGGAATGGGTGCTGTCTATGGTAGCAGCTCACAAAAAAAGGTTCAGACAAAATCAGTATATGTACTGACTCGAGATCTGAACAAAGCACTGAATCATCCAATGCATACAGTCAAAGAGGGTGCAGCTCTAATACCGAATGCCACTATTTTTTTCGGTCTTGGATGCAAAAAGTTCATTTTGGGAAGTGATGCTTGATCACAAATCCTTATTACTAATCAATCACCTTTGCTACCCCATTTGGCAGATACATATTCCTAAGGATACCATCTGGAATAAATTCTGCAAGTGATGTCTTCCAACGTGCAATGCAGCAAATTTTTTCGGGTTATCCTTGTGCCATAACAGTATATGATTTATTGGTTGGTGGCAATGGTGAAGCAGAGCATGACAGAAATCTAAAGAGAGTTCTAGATAGAGCATGTGAAGTAAACTTGAAGCTCAATCCTCTGAAGTGCAAATTCAGACTACCAGAAGTTACATATGTTGGTCATTTATTTACCAGTACTGGCTTTGAGACCAGACCTGACCAAGCAAGCAGCTATTCTTGAGATGTCAGCAGCAGATAATATTCAAGCTCTAAAGCGTTTCCTACACATGGTCAACTATTTAGGCAAGTTTATACCACACTTCAGTGAGCTGACAGCACCTTTAAGAGATCTGACATGCACAAAATGTTACATGGTCATGGTTAGAACAGCACCAGAAGGCATATGAAGACCTTAAGCAGAAAATTGCCACCCCAGCTACATTAAGATACTATGATGTAAATAAGCCAGTCACGCTTTCCTTCAAAATTTGGTCTTTGCAGTTATTCTTCAAGACGGCACACCAGTAGCCTATGCATCTAGAACACTTACCCAAACTGAAATGCAATATGCTCAAATTGAGAAAGAACTTTTGGCAATAGTATTTGCATGTTCGAAGCATATCAAGGACTGAACCTGCACATGCAAATACTGGGCATGTGGTACTCCCAGTGCGATTTTGAGAGTGCAGCCAGAGAGTGAGCATGTATGATTACAGTAGTTAGGTTGTATACAAGTTTCTTAAGTTAGTCAGTAAACGTCTATCATGATGTGTTTGTATATAATAAAGCTGCTTGAACAAAACCCACAAAGACTCTTCTACTGTGTCCAACGTAGGAGAGCGACAGTAACTATATACAATCATAAACAAGCATATAAAGATGTCACCTGGTCCTGAATAGCAGGCAGATGAAGCCTTGACTGAACCCTAGATAACCTATGATGTTCTTACATTCACCGCTGCAGTATTCCTTACAAATGGGATTCCCTGCCATGAAGGCCACCATCCGGCCAGTTTACCAAAGTTTACCATTGTTTTAAGGTACACTGAATGTCACCTGCATACTCCTTACATGGGGTAGGGCATAAAGATGACATTCAGGCGTACCATCCTCAGAACTTTTTTGCTGCCAGTCTGAACACTGTTTTAACCAGTCTGTTACCTCCATTCATTTTTTTTTTTTCATTTTTCTGTTTGTTGGCTTTCCTGTGCTTACTCCTGTTTGCTGGAGTCTTCACAGTTGCAAATAAGTACCCAGTTGGGTTTTTGGTTACTTTTTCTATTTGTTTTCTGTTGTTTGGGGTTAATGTCATCCAGGAAGGTTAAATGCCAGTGTGGGAGACTGATTCCCCATAAAGACTGCCATGATACCCCCTCTACTTGCAATCAAAGCTACAAACCTACAATTAATAGGCCAACTAACTCTCTCCTAGTCTGTCATCTCAATATTAGAAGCATTAATAACAAGGTACATGAATTGCATGCACTTCTGGATGTCCACTCCTCTGAGATTCTCTGTTTATCTGAAACCTGGTTAAAACCTAACACTAAAGACAATGAAGTGTTACCACCTGGGTACAACATACACAGGCTGGATCGTGCTTCGAAGAAGGGGGGTGGGGGTAGCTGTACTCTGTAAATCTGAGTTGAATGTCACCATAGATGTAATACAACCACCTCAGATTAATAACTCAGAGATTCTTGCCACCAAATTGCAACTTAATAAAAATAAATGCATTAATATCATCTGTACGTACATTCCCCCAGGTAACAATATATCTACATTTGAAGATATTCTGCACTGGCTATCATGTCACTACCCCCAAGAAACCCTACTACTTGGAGACTTTAACATAGACTGGGGCATCTGTTCCTCAGAATCCCCAACCACCCATATTAACCTGCATGCATTTACACAAATTATATCCACCCCTACCAGGATAGTTAAACCCAACCAAAAAGAAAGTATACTTAACTGGGTACTCATAGTCACCCCCAACTGTACACCTCTGGTACCCCTCCTTGATGGCCTAAGCGATCACCTCCTCACATATGTAATTAAGCACAAAACCATTAATTCCCAACAACCCTTACTCAGAAAGGTTAGAAACAATAAAAACTTTGACCCTGCCAAATTCCAACAACTACTAAACTCATGTAATTGGTCTATTCTAAAACACCTCCCCTTAGAGGAAGCAGTAGCATACTTTAACAACAAATTCCTTGAGATCCTTGATTTGCATGCACCTGTTCGTTCAAAGAGAACCAAGGCAAAAACTGCGCCATGGCTTTCTAAAGAGTCCAAACTCAAAATTACCCTTGGAAACAAAGCATGGGCTTTATGGCGTTCTTCTAAAGACCCTCAAGATCACATTAAATACAGGAAATCCAGGAAAGAAACCAAAAAATCAATTTTACAAGACAAAAAACAATACTACTGTAATTTACAGACAGTAAATAAAAATAACCCTCATAAGTTTTGGGCAGGATTAAATAATCTTCTACATCCTGGACAAACTTCAACCCCAATCCCTGCTGCTACTATTGATAAAACCCCTGAAGATGTTTCTGATAGTTTTAACCAATTCTTTACTGAGACAATTCAAGCCCTAGCTAGCCAACTACCTCCCTGTGCCCCAGGTCCTGAAAGTAGCACCCCTAGAAACCTACTCGCGTTCAGCTTCCAACCAGTCTCCACTTCACTTATCCGTACCTTGATCAAAAAATTAAAACCCACTACACTTTCTGCTGATCAACTCCCTGCCGAGTACCTACAAAAATCAGCTGATACTATTGTTTACCCCGTCTCAATACTAATCAATCGAACCATAGTAGAAGCTAAAATTCCCACCATCTGGAAAATATCCTATGTAATCCCACTTCACAAAGGAGGCAGCTCTACTGAATTCTCCAATTATAGGCCAATAGCTATACTCTCTCCACTTACAAAGATTATGGAAAAACGTATTCATAGACAACTCATGCACCACCTAATCCAGAATCACCTTATGACAGACACTCAGCATGGCTTCCGTCCGCATCACAGCACTACTTCAGCCCTCCTAGCCTTTACCAACACCATAAACAATAATCGCAACAATAATTATATATCCTCAGCCCTCTTCTTGGATCTTTCCAAGGCATTCGATATGGTTGATCAACTTTTAATCCACACCCTGCAAACATTCTGTCTAGATACTGGAGCCCTTCAATGGTTTCAATCCTACCTGAATGGTCGACAGCAGGCTGTCCTCTGGCAGAACAAACTCTCTAACTTTCTACCTAATACCCTTGGAGTACCACAAGGCTCTATATTGGGGCCCTTGCTGTTCTCCATCTTCATTAATGACCTTTATACTGTCATCCCAAAAGTCCGGTGTATCCAATATGCTGATGACTCTACTCTGATTTTCTCAGCCACATCTCCAGTAGAGTTATGGTCAGCTACCCAGACCACCTTTAATACAATAGAAAACTGGCTTTCTGAACATAGTCTGATCCTAAATCCCAAAAAAACTAAAATGCTGTTATTTTCACCAACACGTAGGTCTACTGCTTTCACCTTTACCATAAAATCAAATGATGGCACAATAACCTCCCCTGACCCCTCTACAAAACTATTAGGTGTCATCATAGACAATAATCTAAAATTTGACCTACATGTTAACCAAACTATCAAAACCATCAATAAAAAACTAAGGTCACGTTACAGAATAAAAGCCTTCCTAACCCCTCCAGCTAAAATTGTCATAGCTCGCTCTCACCTTCTTTCAACCCTTCTGTATGCATCCCCTCTACTCCCGAATTTAAACAAGACTGTCCTTAAACTCTCAATTTGCTACAACCACATTGCCAGGTTTGCCACTGGGCTGCCTTTTAGGACACATCATTGTATCAATCTAAATCAGCTTGGGTGGCTTGAACTACCCAGCCTAATCCAGTATAACCAACTGATTATGGCCTATAAAATCCTCTATAATCCGGACAATACTCCTGCACTTAAAAATATTATCACCACCTATAACAATCCTAGACCGCTTCGATCCTCTAACAAACTACTAATTCAGACTAGCAAAATTAATAACACAGCCGGTGATTCTCTCTTTGCAAACTCTAAGTAGATCCTGGATCTCTCTTCCAGCTGATATTACCTTACTTTCCACCTTGGGTCAATTTACAACTAGACTCAAACAACATTTGTCACTTAACTGGCTATGTCAATGTATCAAGCCCGTCTAACTTTCTGTAGAATGTGTAAAAATCTGTTAACCAGTTTACTGTGTAATTTAATTTAATCCTGACTTGCGCTCAGGATTAACTGCAACCTGTGGAACTTGTTTAACTTGCTTACTTATGTAATCTCTGTAAATAGTTTGTTTGTAATATGTAATGCTGTATCTGCTTACCCTTGGAGCTTTTCTCCCCGGGCCTCCGCTGAAAATGGACATGCATCCAGTCGGACTATCCTGGTCAACAAATGTAAAATAAAATAAAAAAAAAAAAGTGATGTGTCTTTTTTGCCTAGGTGCTGTTCACAACCATACATCTTGTTCAATTTGCAAGGCATTTGTCCCCAAAACTCTTCATAGTAGGCTTTCTTCCCTTTCCTTGTATCTTGAGCACCAGCGTATTAAGCTTCTTGCTGCAGATACTATGGATGGAACTTCCTGACCAGAGGGTCAGCTGTCAGGGAAGAAAAAGGTGCACAAGGGTAAGACCGGAATCTTCCGCCGTCCAGCCTCTGCCCAGAGTTTCTCCTGAGGTTATTTTGCACCCGGAGGCTCACCCAGTTGTTTTGTAAGATTCCTCTATTGCATCTAGGTTGGAAGCCGGTGAGGATCTGGCAAGCAGCACGTCCTAAGAGGCTTTGCAGGCGTCCGTTTCAGGGGTTCAGAGGGAACCCCAGTGGACTGTTTCCAAGGGGTCTAGAGGAGTTCCGTAGTTTCTCTTTAGGGAAGAGGGTCCTACTGCAGTTGTGGAATGCCATCCTGAGTCTGGGTCTTCTCAGGTTTCTGGGACGGATATCCTATTAAAAAAATACAGAAAACTAATCATGTTTTTTCTGCCTCTAGGGATCCACAAAGTGAGTGGCAGGCCTTTACTCAGGGGGTTACTTAATGCTTTACTGTCGTTGAGGCCTCCTGAACGGGTTTCAGCTCCTGCTCCTCCTTGGTCCTCCTCTTTCCCTAAAAGGCCCAGAAGACTGCATTCTTCTGAGGTGGATTCTGATGATGACTCCCCCCCTTGCTTATTCTACCCAGATTCCTTCTCCTTTAGACTACGGGTCTGAGGAGGAGGATTCTCATACTCTACATACTCCTGAGGAAATTTCCTTTGGGGACACTATCTCTAGGATGACGGAATTTTTTAAGTGGGATTGTGCCCAGGTTTCGGATATCCATATGAGGTACTATGAGGTACTGCAGATGGAATCTCCTAAACCTGCGGCCATTCCTACTATCTTGCCTGCTTTATTGGATGTTTTTCCCACTGCCTCTAAAGCACCGGATTCTCTGCCCCCTGCTCCCAGGAAGTCTGACAGGTTTTATAGGGTGCCTGAAGATTGTTCCTTTTTGTTTAAATGTCGTGCTGCTGACCCCTCTGTGGTGCCTGTAGTCTCTTATAAGCCATCTCAATTGCTTCTTTCGTCCAAGTTACTTACTGCCTTCTGACAAGGACAGTAGAACCATGGATAGGCTGGCTAAGAAGGTTTATATTTTCAGGGCAATTAATTATCGGACCCATATCTCTAGGTATGTCTTGGCTCTTCTTTCCCAGGCTTGTCAGATTCTTTCTGATCTTCCAGACTCACAGTAAATCTTCTGCTCTTTCCTTGCTCAGGACTCCCTCTCGGGTAGTCCGTCATTCTATCAAATGTAGTTATGATGCAGCAGATGCCTCTTCTAGGGCTGCTACTTCTGGTTCAGTTCTGTGGAGATATTCATGGCATTGGCTTCAACCTTTGTCCGATGATATTAAGGCTAAGTTAATGGATGCTCCTCTGGATAATTCTCTTTTGTTTGGTAAAGCAGCTGCTGGTTTATTTAAGTCCCTTCAGGACAAAGGGAAGGCTTGACAGGAACTTAAGCATGTCTTTGTTTCTCCTGTGCCTAAATTTCAGCAAAAAATACCCTTCTAAGCCAGCCTTTGTTCGTAGGCAGTCTCACCCTCCTCCTAAAGGTAAAAAGGGTTGTAAATCGACTCCTCCTGCTAAGGCCACTCAGACTGCAAGGATTCCCAAGCCTTCCTTTCCTGACAAACTAGCTGCTGTCTGACCATCCGCCCATTCCCAGCCATATTCATCTTTCTCTTCCTGTTTGGCTCAGAATTACCCAGGATTCTTGGGTTCTGTCAATCATTCGGCAAAGGTACTTCATGGTCTGGATTTCCCACCCTCCTTTTATGGGCATTCCTCAGCCTCCGTAGGAGCGACTTCCTTTTTTCCCCCCAGAGGTTCTTCGAGACCTCTTGTCTCAGGGCACTATACAAGAGGTGCCGGTGTCTCAAAGGGGGAAAAGGGTTGTATTCAATAATGTTTCTAGTGCCCAGACAAGAAGGTACTTGGAGACCTATTCTAGACCACTCCCCATCTAAACACCTTTCTGAAGGTGCCTTCCTTTCAGATGTTGTTCCTCCAGTCCCTTTTTCCTCTCTTGCTCTCTACCTCAAGGATGCATATCTCCATATTTTGATCCATCCTCTTTTCAGGAGAATTTTGTGTTTCTATGTTGCTTCCTGGCATTTTCAGTTCTCTGCTTTGCCCTTTGGCCTTTCTACTGCCCCAAGGATGTTCACCAAATCCCTCACTCCTGTGATTGCCTTTTGCAAGCTTCAAGGGATCTAAATTTTCCTTATTTGGATGACCTGCTGATTCAAGCTACTTCTCCAGAGGTCCTTTTACAAAATCTTCATTTTACCATTTCTCTTCTTCAGAGCCTGGGGTTCACAATAAACTTCAAAAAGTCTTCCCTGACTCCTCCTCAGGATCATGTCTTTCTGGGTTGCAGGTTTCAAACAGTGCCAATGTTGGCATCCCTGCCTCCTTCAAAGGCATTTCTGGAAATGGTATCATTTCTTTCTTTCAAGCTCTTCTCCCCCTAGCCTCCATTACAGCCAGGGATTCTGAAAGCTCTGGGGTTCATGGCTTCCACTATTCTGATTCTCCCTCTGTGCAAGCTCCACCTGAAGAAGTTCAAGTGGCTTCTGAAGTCGGTCTGGCTTCAGCATGCGCATCCTCTAGACTTTCCTCTTCCTCTTCTCCAGTGTCTCAAGAAAGAACTTCTGTGGTGGATTCAGCAGTTGTCTCTGAAACCAGCGCTCCCTTTTCATCCTCCTCGTCCCTCTTAGGATCTGTTCAGAGACTCTTCATATGTGGGATGGGGAGCATTGTTTGAATCCCTGAGAGTTCAGGGGTGTGGTCACCTCGTCGGCGGAAGGAGCATATCAACATCAAAGAGATGAGGGCTCTTATGCTGGCTCTGCAGGCCTTTCATCCTCTCTTCTCTCCAGGGCCCCTCAAGGTATTCACAGACAATACCACAGTCATGTGGTATATAAACAAACAGGGAGGTACGAGGTCTTACCGTCTTTGCCTGCTGGCACTTCTAGTATGGGATCTGGCTATCCAATATCGGGCGACTCTTCAGGCAGTTTACATTCCTTCAGATCGGGACATTGCGGCAGACAATCTGAGCAGGTCCTACACTCAATCCCATGAATGGATGCTTCACAAGGATGAGTTTCTGGACATTGTTCACCAGTGGGGTACTCCTCAAGTAGATCTCTTTGCCTCCCCTCTGAACAGGCAATTTCCTCAGTTTTGTGCCAGCGTCCCAGATCCTCTGGTATGGAAGGTGGATGCCCTCTCCTTTTCTTGGAAGGGGATATTTCTTTATGCATTC
The DNA here is from genome assembly GCF_019279795.1 of Protopterus annectens. NCBI lineage: Eukaryota > Metazoa > Chordata > Ceratodontiformes > Protopteridae > Protopterus > Protopterus annectens. The sequence continues at coordinate 993,154,914 of NC_056734.1, read as the reverse complement.
TCTCCCCTTCCTCTCCTTCTGATAGTCCTGTTCAAGATTCAGCTGGATAGGTTCATAGGTTGGTACTGGGCTATCTGCCCGAAGGCATATATTTGCCCAGCCACGTTGTGCGGTATTCACCGCCCCTTTAGTAGTTCCCTAGACCCTTGTACTAGCAGCTAGTACTCTTGGCCCCTATCTAGTAGTGCTGTTGGTGTGAACTTTCTGTTACCCATCCACTCATCAAGGTTCCTCTTGAAGAGTGATAGTGAGGGGCTCTGTCTTATGTGGATCGGGACCCTGTTCCATAGTAAGGGGACCCTGTTCCATAGTAAGGGAAGTCTCTGCGAAGGGAATCTATCCCTCCAGCATGTTCTATTCATTGTTGTGTTGAGGTTTATATCCCCTAGAGCGTGTAGCTTGAGTAGATTTGGTTTTGCTAAGATGGAGCATGTTCAACAATTCTGGGTTGGATATGGCTCTGTACGTTAGACCGAGATCGCCTCTGAGAAAGCGGTATGCAACACAGAACAGTCTTAGCTTTTTCAATCGTGATGCATAGGGCAACTGTTTGAGGCCAGTAATCCTCTTAGTTAGGTACCTTTGTGGTCTCCCCAGCTGCTGGAGATGTCTAGCCAGGTACATTCCAATTGGTGCATTGTACTCAATAATGGGTCTGATGAGGGAAGAGTAGAGGGGCACCATTACATCCTTAGATCTTGATGCGAACCCTTTCGTGATCAGATGGGTCACATAGAAGGATTTTCTAACCACTTTGGCAACATGGTTATCAAAGGAAAGCGGACTATCTACTTGGGTCCCTAGATCCCTTATTTCTTCTTCAGATTTCAGGGGATTACCTCCTATGTTGTAGTTTGCGGGTACTCTGTTTTTTCCAAAGGGGATTACTATGCTTTTTTTTGCATTTAGCTTGAGACCATGGCTTTGACACCATGCATCAGTCTCATTTAGGCCCTTCTGGAGGATCTCCATGTCGGCCGGAGACTATTATAGCACCCAGTTTGCAGTCGTCTGCAAACTTAGTCATCCACAGCCCTTCCGTGCTTGCCTGTACTTCTGAGAAGCATATGCCAAACCGGAGGGGCCCCAGGACAGAGCCCTGAGGTACACCACTCATTACTGGTCTGGATTCAGACATAGATCCCGCTACTCTTACTTTATGGGATCTGTCTGAGAGCCAATTTGCGATCCATCTTGTGAAGTAAGGGTTTATTGCCCAGGCTGGTGAGCTTATCAATAATACCTGAATGGGGAATGGTGTCAAATACTTTAGCAAGGTCAAGGTAAGCAGTGTGTACCTCCTTTCCCTTATCTATAGCCTGAGTAACTGTCTCAAAGAAATCCACCAGGTTCAGGAGGCATGATCTGCCCTTGACGAAGCCGAACTGTGTGGGGTCCAGCGACTGAAGGTTCCCAATCTCTCCATTTATGAGTTCCATAATGATGCACTCCATAGCCTTACAGATCGGAGAGGCAGAGACTGAACAGGGTATTAAGATGCGGGTTAATTCCTTTTGGAGCTCGCGTATGACACAGCCTGGGACACCATCTGGTCCCACAGAGGCAGTGTTTTTAGCTTTAGATAGAGCCTTGTTAACCAACGTATCAGTAATAATTGGACTTACACAATCCCCTAGAATGGTAATAGGCCCTGTAGGTGGTGGTGGTGGGGGGGAATTTGCACTGGACCTCTCAGCCAAGATGTTGGCAATGTCAGAAGGGTCAGTGTATTTTGTTCCATTTTGTACTAGCTCAGAACAGACCTGAGCTTGCCATTTAGGTTTTTTGACGTAGCCATAGAAGGCCTTATGGTTATCCTTGGCATCCTTGGCAACATTCTTTTCAAAATTAGCTTTAGTTGACTTGATGAGGGCCCTCAATTTCTTACTAATGCTGATCAGGGATGATTTTTCTACTTGAGATTTGGCCCTTTTTTGTATAAGTCTCCTCCTTTTATTGTAAAGTTTGCTTATGGCCATGGTCCACCAGACTGGTTTCTTCTTGCTTGAGGAAGGAGTCTTGGTTTTATTTGGGATAGCACGGTCCATGCAATCCTGAAGATGCATATAGAGTGCCTTGGTGCCTTGGTTTAGGATTCCGCATCCTGGATATCATTATCCTTCTGCAAGGGAATAGTGAAGCTTTCCACTTCGGATGCAAGTAGTTTGAAGTTTCTTTGGAAAGGTTTTTGACTATGGTTTCTTTGATTGGGGGAGGTGGAGGAGTGAGGATGTCCAGGGTTATCAGTTTGTGGTCGGATCTGACCAAGGAGGGGGTGATAACGGGTGTGGTACAATGGGTGCCCATATTTGTGATGATTAAATCCAATATGTTGTCCCCTCTAGTGGATGCTCCCAAAATCTTGCTGGCAAGTCCCTTTTGGTCACGACAGCACTGGTTCCCTCTACTTCTGCATCTAGCCAGGGGCAATCATCACAAATTACCCCACAGGGTGGATCTCCTCACACAAGACATGGGGTCTCTCATCAATCCCCACCTGTCAATGCTTCAACTGACACTGTGGGTGATGGGGTTTTGATTCCTCATAGACACCTTTTTTCCTGACGATGTGCTGCAGGAGGCCAGGAAACCAACTACTAGGAAATCCTACTTATCTAAATGGAAAAGGTTTTCTATTTGGTGTCTTTCTCGTGACCTGGACCCACTTTCTGTGGATGTTCCTTTGGTTCTTTCTTATTTGTGCAAGTTGCTTAATGCTGGTTTGGACTATTCTATTAAGGCCCACTTATCAGCTCTTTCTGCTTGTCTGCCTTTAACTCCTCCGTTAGCTTCTAGATTTGAGGCTAAGCAATTTCTTAAAGGCGTCCTTAACATATATTAGACATCCCAGGAAGCCTGTTCCTCCTCCCTGGGATCTTAATTTTGTTCTGGAAAAATTGACTGGGGCTCCTTTTGAGCCTGCTGTTTCAGCTTCCTTGCAACATTGTTCTTGGAAGACAGTTCTTTTGTTAGCTCTTACTTCTGCCAGACGGATGTACGAGTTGCACGCCCTTATGGCCTGTCCAACTTTTTTGATATTTCATGAGGACAGGGTGTCCTTGCGTACTAATCCTTCTTTCATGCCTAAGGTGGTTAATGAGTTGTCACAATCTATTAATTTGCCTACTTTTTTCCCCTCTCTACAATATGACAATGAGAGGGTGCTGCATATCTTAGATGTACATACATAGCTCAGATTTTATTTGGATAAAACTAAAGCGATCAGAAAATCTGACCAGTTATTTGTTTCCTTTCATCCTAGGTCTTTAGGTTTGACTGTTTCCAAGCAAACTATTTCCACTTGGATTTCAAAGGCTATTTCCTTTTGTTACACTTTTCATGGCGAGAGCCTTCCTTCTTCTGTAAAGGCTTATTCCACTAGAGCTGTAGCTTCTTCTGGAGTTTTTTCCAAAGGCTCAGACACCAATTCTGCTCTTGAAGCTGCTACCTGGACTTCTGTGCATACCTTTACCAAACATCACCAGTTGGATGGTATCTCCAGAGCTAGAGCTGGTTTTGCTCCTGACATTCTTCATGGCTTCTTGGAGGGCTTTGCTGCTTCCTCCTCCCAAGTTTCTTCTTGAGCTTTGGCACACTCCCATTTGTAAGGAATACTGCAGCTGTGACTGTAAGGACATAGTACAGTTGTGTAAAATCTTACCATAATGGTAGATGTCCTTGCCTTCACCACTGCAGTATTCACTCCCTCCATCCCCCTGGTCTTTTTTCTTTCCTGGGTGTGCAGGTTCTCCTTGGTTTTCCTTGGACTGCTGTTCCTACTGGGGCAATCAGTTCTGAGGATGGTAAGCCTGAACGTCACATTTATGGCCTATTCCACGCAAGGAGTGTGCAGGGGACATTCAGCGTACCTTAAAGCAACGGTAGAGTTTAACTTGCCGGACGGTGGGCTTCATGTTAGGGAATCCCATTTGTAAGGAATACTGCAGCAGTGAAGGCAAGGACATCTACAGTTATGGTAAGATTTTACACAACTGTACTTTCAACTAGTGTCAGGGAGTGCTGTAGGAACCAGGCAAGGGAGGACAGCAATATGCAACCAATAGTACCTCAGTCATTGGAGGGGGTAAACAGCTAGACTCGCTGCAACAGCAATACATGCAGGAATAAGTGTACTGCCCACACTTATTATTATCCTTCAAGGAATTTTTCTGGAAGAAGATGGTAGACGTTGGAGGTGTAATGGGGAAGATAAAGGTGACTGGGAACATGTTTTGAATGAGATGGCAGATTTGAAAAAATAACTACAAAGTACTCTGTCAGACATAATGAAGGAGCAAATGACTAACTAAAGGAATGATTCTTTTGAGCTGGGACACAGGGACCTGAATGGGACACAGGGACCTGAATTGCCTAAATGTAGTAAGGTTTAAAGTTTAATTCTGCTGGAGGCCAAAAAAAAAATTACGGGGAAAATGAGCTCAAAATGTAGAACAGCTAGAGAGAAGAAGAATGTAAGAAACTACCGCTCTTGCTATTATTTCTTTATGTACAGAAAGCATCCGACAGAGTAAGCTGGGATTTTGTGAGTACAGCAATGGAAGCATTTGCATTCCCTGATATAATAAGGTTAATTAGGAAGATATATGAAGGATTACAGGAAATAATTAAAGTGGAAGGTTAACCTCTGATAGGTTGTGTTTGAACAAAGAAACCAGAGAGGGGTATCCTCTTTCTCCTTTGTTATTTGCTTTATATTTAGAGCCACCTGCAAAGAAAATAAGGTAATCAGAAATTCAATATAGCGGGTATGGTGATCGAGAAAAGCTGGCTTTATTTGCAGATGATTAACCCACTACAACAAAATACTTAAAGGTGGTATTAAGCCAATAAACACTCCAATTTTTTAGCGCTCTCATACCTTATTATTTCAGACTTCCTCAGAAAACCAGCCTAAAAACATTAGTGAGTTTAAATTGTGTATTATCATAGTCACATGAATACAGCAACCTATCAAAACTTATATTTATTTATTTATTGACATCTGTTAACCGGGCTTGTCCAACTGGGCTTGTGGCCCATTTTCAGTGGAGATCCGAGGAGAAAAGCTCCAGTAATACATTTTAAAACGAGTACAATTTTAAACAATATTGATATAATAGCAGTTATAGCAAAACGATTCACATATGTTGGGATACATGCATAAAGTTAAAGTTGCATTAAAAAGAAGCCAAGTAATAATTTTACATTGATATAGTTCAATAGGTCAACAATTAACATTTTTTGTTTGTATAAAATTGTGCAAATGCATAGTAGACACATTGGAGAGAGAGGTGTAATGAGGTACTAAGTATGGTCTTTTTGAGGGTACATAAAGGGAAGGAAGACTAGGTAGGGTCATGACAAGGGCAGGTTCTGGAATTGACAAAATAAGCTTTTAGTTCATTTTTAAAGTGTGAGGTGTGGGAGATTGAACGCAAGTCAAGGGGACGTTTGTTCCAAGCATGGGCAAGGGAGTGTTTGTAGAGTAGTTTGCCTACTGACCTTTTTGGGTGGTAGATATCAAGTAATTGTTGGTTAGAAGTACGGAGGGTCCAGGATGGGATGTAGATGGAGACTAAGGAAGATGGAGATGGACAGAAGGAGGGTTTATAAAGAATAGAGTGTAGCATATGAAATTGATAAGATAGCAGAAACTGGGGAAGTTCAAGACATTGAAGAGAGTTTAAAGAAATGCAGTGGTGTGAGTTGTACGGGGAGTTAGTAATGAATCTGGCTATTTTATGGTAAGTCTGTTGCAGTTTGTTTAGAGTGGAGGCCTGGATATTGGTAAGAACTGGGGCGGTGTATAAGAGGGAAAGGAGAAGTGCCTGGCCCAGGGTAAGTCTAGATTCAGGGGTTAGGAATCTTTTGTTCTGATATAGCAGACCTAGTTTCTGGTTTGCTTTTTTTATACATTGGAGTATGTGTAGGTTGAACTTGAGTTTGTTAATCGATAATGACCCCTAGGAGTTTCGTGTGGGTGTCAGGTTGGATATTTGTATTGTCAGAAGATGTAATAAAAAAGGAGGTTTTGTGATGAGAAAGAGAACGGGGAAGGAAAAGTAGGAGTTTGGTCTTTTTGGGATTTAGGATCAATAGGTTGTGAGAGAGCCATTGTTCAGTGGATAGTACGGTCTGTTGGGTCAGGGAGTGTAGTTCAGGAATGTTCTTTGAGATGGATATAAGTGTAGAGTCGTCGGCATACGGAATAAGGGAGGATTCTTTGCATGAGGTGTAAAGATCATTGGTGAAGATGTTAAACAAAAGGGGTCCCAAGATGAAGCCTTGGGGAACACCAGTGGAGATGGGATGGAAAGTTGAGGAGGATGAGAGCCATTTGACAGATTGTTCCCTGCCAGATAGGTAACTATTAAACCAGGCAAGTGCGGAGGGGGATAGGTGGAGATTTGCGAGTTTGGATAGTAGTAGAGGATGAGAGACAGTATCGAAGGCTTTGGAGAGATCTAGGAAGAGACAGGAAATGAGTTTATTGTTGTCTAGGGCCTCTGCAATGATATGAGTGAAGGAGAGGAGGGCAGTGGTGGTGCTGTGGTGAGGACAAAATCCATGTTGGGTAGGGATAAGTAAGTGGTGTGTGAGGAGGTGATTGAGAAGCTGTGAATGAATACATTTTTCTAATATCTTGGAGAGGGGGGACAGAATGGCAATGGGTCGGTAGTTTGAGGGGTCAGTGGAGTTTCCACCTTTATGAAGAGGGATAGTGAAGAAAGATTTCCAAAGGGTGGGGACAGTTGATTCCAGAATAGATCGATTAATTAGTATAGATACAGGATAGGCAATTTGAGCAGCAAGTTTGAGGAATGTAGGAGATAGATGGTCAGTGGAAGGAGAGCAAGGTTTTAGCTTGAGTAGTAGAGATTTGATGTAAGTAATGGGAGCTGGCTCAAAAGAAAACAAAGTTGTGTTAATGGGACTTGGAGAGGTGGGTGTCGAAGTAGAGTATGGCTTAGAGGTTACCAGATTTTGGATGGAAGAGATAAAAAGTGTTTATTCAGGAGGGTAGCTGTTTCCTGAGAGGAAGAGTTAGGGTATGGGGAGGGATTAGAGGGCTTTACAGGATAGAGGATGTTGTTGAGAGCTGACCAAATTTTTGAGGATTGGATTTGTTGTTAAGCTGAGCAGAGCTATAGTATAACTTCTTGTCATTAGTTGTATTTTTTTTGCAAGGTTCCTCAGTTGCCTGTATTTTTGAAGAAATGGTGGTTGTTTAGTTTTAGTCCAGGTTTTCCAAGCATGATCTCTTTGTTTCATAAGGGACCTAGTCTCTTTGGAGAGCCAGGGAGCATGGTTTGATTTTACTCTGATCTTCCTAGAGGGAGCTAAGGAGTTTAGAGTATTCATGAGGGAGCTAAGGAGTTTAGAGTATTCATGAAGATGCTATTGAAAGTGCTTACAGCAACGTTTAGGGGGAGGTGTTTTAGAATGGACCAATCTATGTTGTGGAGAATGGAGTTAAATTGGGATGAATTGAAAGTCGATAGTTTGACAGTCTTTGATAAGGTGGGGTTTAGGAATATGGGAGTAGTGTCTTAAGATGGTGGTAGGGAGATGATCACTGAGGGAGTCAGGTAAGGTGGTGGGACTGTGGTATTGGTGGGGGGAATTGGTAAGGATCCAGTCTATGATGGAGCTGGAAGAGGAATTTTTATGGAAGCGAGTGGGAGATGTTATAAGTTTGTGGAAGCCGTGTAGGTGGATACGGAGTTGGGGGGAGTCAGTTGTGAGTTTGGACCAATCAATGTTGACATCACCAAGGATAAGCGTCTCATATGGTATGTTGTGGGAGAACCAGGATAGGATGCTTTCAAGAATGGGCAGATTGTTACCAGGAGGAAGGTAGATAGAGGCAATTGCAAGTTTTTTGTGGGCATTCAGATGGCAGTTAAGGATGATGATTTCAGCTGGGAGGAAGTCAGGAATTGGGGAAGGGTATGGTGAGAGGTTAAGAATGTTTGAGTAGAGGATGGCCACACCACCACCTTTTTTTACAGGTCTATCAGACCGGAAGATATTATAACCTGGTGGGAGTATTTCACTATTTGAGATGTGTGGCTTGAGCCAGGTTTCAGATAGGGAGAGGATGTGAGGGGTATTGAGAGCTATCCATGAGTGCAGCTCAGTGACTTTATTTGCTAGACTCTGAATATTCAATGAGTAAATGGTTAAGTATTTGGATGGAGATGATTGTTGTGACTGAGGTTGGTGACTGTTAAAGGAGTAAGATGGGGGCAGTGTAGCGGTAGTTTTGGGGAGAGAAGAGGGGCCAGGGGTGGGATGGATATCTCCAGAACAAAGTAGGTTTATATATAAAAACTTTTTATTGGTTGTCAAAAACACAAGTATTAGAAAATGGAAATCAAAGTCTAAGCCAACTGGATTTAAAGTACTGAATATTATGAGAGCGATAAAAAAATGGAAGAGGAATCTTTAGAAAAAGGAAGGAGCAAATTGCATAGAAATAAATGGAATTTGTGGAAACAATACATGCCTAATGTTCAGGAGGGTAGTGAGGTTTAAGGCAAGCCAGGAATTAAGCAATGTATGTAATTGTTGGACTGAATGACAGTTGTTATAAAAAAGAAAACATATCTAATATATAACTTATGTAAACAGAAAAATATTAATATGGTTTCTTTTTTTTTCTATTAATGTGTGTGCCTGTGTCCTAAATGATAAATTTAATAAAGTTGTGTGCATTGCCCACACCTAGAAGCCAAGTGTGCCCACACTGCACAGAAGTAAAGTTGTACAAAAACAGTGGTGTGCACACTTCTCCTGAGCAGGATCAGCCAAATGTTGAGCTCCCTAAAAGTGAACTCTTAGAAAATGAATCGGCCAGAGAGGTCAAAACCAGATGACAAAATAAATGGGTCACAGTTAGATGCAAATGGGCAAATCCTGGGGACCCACAAAAAATAATTGTATGTATATATATATATATATATATATATATATATATATATATATATGTGTGTGTGTGTGTGCAGAGGCTGGGAGAAGGAGTTATGTACATTAAAGAAATAACTGCTAAAACAGATAACTCTTCACAGAAAAAGCACATACTTTTTCTGCCTGGAGCTGGGAGTTCCATCTTCGTTACTCCAGAGGATCAAGTCAAACTTACCAACCAGGAAGTATCTTCATGGAACTATGTCCCAGACAATGGTGGCACTGAAGGACCACCTGGACTTACAGAATACATTCAATATACAATGTCTGCAAAAGTGCTCAGTGATGCCCATGTAACTGTAACCACTTTACAAATATCACCAAAGGGATGTTTTTTTAAAGAATGTCTAGGAGGTAGCCATAATGCTGGCAGTGGAAGTTCTAGACCAATATGCTAGAGGTTCCTTGTAATTTTGGTAACAAAACTAAAAGACAGAGAGAGAGAAAGCCATTTAGACAAAGTTAACACCAAAAGATGGGAATCTTTCCTGAAGGTTCTATTTTGTCTAGGTAAAATATGAGTTGTCTTGTCTATGAAGATCCATATAATGGAACAATATTCTCCTTTGGAGTAATTAGGGAAAAAAAAAACGTACACAAACTGATGAAGGCTAGTCCCCACTACCACTTATTACCCTAGCTAAGAAAAATTGACAGACAAAGCCTTCATTGCTAATTGAACGCTTGGCAATGGAGCTATGTAGGAATCTAACCACACAGGCTGTAATATGCAGTGACAAAAGTGTCAATGTTTTAAGTTCATTTTAAGTAGAGATTAGAATTTGGATTGCCCATTCTAGCAAGACAAGTCCCTGCCTATCAATGGAAGTACAGAAACAAAGCTGTCTCCTGCAGGGAATGAAGACCTAGGTGAAGTCAGATTACACAGGAAGCTTCTGGATGGCTTCAGGTGTAAAGATCGCTCCATAAGCTGAAGGTACAGCAGGGGAAATCACACTTACTGAGAATAAAATATGTTGCTGTCAGAATAATTTTTGCTTTGTGCAGCCTGGCCTTCTCCAGAAGCACAGGAATAACCAGAAACAGGAGATAAACAAAGACAGACTAGGGTTCCTCTAGATAAGGGCATCTCTGGAACATCCTCCCAAGTGAGGAATACGGAAAGAGAGACTACTGCACTTCCTATTGGTTGGAGAGATAGAAACAGGTCACAGCAAGGCTTCCAAACACCAATGGAACAGGGTTTGTGTTTCAAAAGAATTGAGAGACCACTCACAGGCATCAGTACGCAAAGGCTCACTCCTAAAACCTCATGGCCTCCTGACAGAACAGAAGGGGTTCCTCTCCACTTGTTGACACACCACACCATAGCCATAGTCTTAGTGTGGATGACCATAGCTCCATGTGGAAGGGAGTCGTTAAACAAGTACAGAATGAGAATGACCACCCTTATTTCCAGAATACTTATGTGCAGATCAGCCCCAGTCTGCGTAATCTGTGACCACATACATACCTCGAGCTGTTGACGCCTGAAAAAAAAAAAAAAAAAATCAGGAAATCCTCACCTCTTCCTGTGCTAAAGCAAATACATCCATGGTGCATGTTGCAGAGGAGCTGGATGGAGGGTTGAAATGTGTGCCCAGAAACTGCTTGGTCTTATGACTTGTATGCCTAGGATATCCTGACTCGAAAGTCCATGTAATGGAGGCCCTGATGCCAGTAAACCCAGATGATCCACTATATTACTTTCATGGGGTATCTGGCATTTAGGACCAGGTAAATCCTAGCCAGGAGTAAATCCAAATGCTTGCAAACAAAAGGACAACTAGAACCATTTAACCCTGCAGCATCTGAAGTATGATAATTCAAAGAGATGGAACTTGGCTGAAGGAAGATAAGCTCAACAAGGCATTGTCTACAAGCTGCATCCAATGAATATGATGCGCTAAACTGGCATCAGCTGAGACACTGAGGTGTTCACTGTAATCCACTTAAGGAATGGGATAGTGACAAGAAAGACTGCGTCACAATTACGAGACTACATAGAGTTAGGTCTACCAGAAGCCAGTCGTGCAGGTATGGGAAGACCCTGGTGCCCTGTAGCCATGGATACACTGCGCCTACCAGTACGCAGGTAGTAAGCACTGTACTGGCTGAGACAAGACTAAATGGCAGAATCCAAAACTGGAAGTGAATGGCTCCTACACGGAACTGGAGACACTTCTCCAACTCTTTAGCTATCATGATGCAAATCAAGGCATTTTGGAGTTCCAAAAAGCACATTTAGTCTCCTTGAAACGGAGTAGGGAAGAACTGATTATACCATGACCACAAAGAAGAGCTCTTCTGGAATAAAATGACATATCACTTACAGAACAGGCCTAAGGGTCCTTCATTTTCTTAAAAAAAAAAAAAAACTTGCGTAAACACCTAGCCCTTGCTGGTCTGATGGAACCTCCTGGTGGCCCTTTTGTGAATATGGCTCAATGCCTCTTTTCCCTGTTGCAGGGGAATGAACAGTGGTCAAGGATGGAAAAGAAATGTAAAGTATAGCTGCATTTGGAACTTATAATATAGATGTTAAAGTACATTCATTACTGCAGTCTTCACATTTGGGATTCCCGCTTACAGGTAGCCAAACTGTCCAGCCCAAATTCCAGAACTTTACCTTTCTCAGGGCTTCTGCCAAGGCCTTCCCTCTAAGATGTTTTCTGCCAAGGCCTCCCCTCTAAGATGCAATGACACTGATGCTTTAAGAGATACTCTGGCTAAGGCCTCCTTCTGATCTTTCTTGCTCCAGCAATAGACAGGTAGAGGACCTCCGTGCCAAAGCAAATAGGCCTGTGTGTCCCAGGCCACCCCAGAAGTTTACAGCCCCAGTAAGTATATACAGATAAAAGAGGCCTACTGTGAAATGAGAAGGAATATGCAGGAAAAAAGGTACTAGGGTAACACCCAATTCATATACTGAAGAACAAACCGTCAGAAAAAGGGTAGAAGGGAGGTTATCTAGACTGTAAAAGCACATCTACTCCAGCATATACATTTATGGTAAATGCCTAACCCATCATAGTAGTTACTGTTGCATTCCTTGCAATTGGGAAGATTCCCAAAGCAGAGAACTGGGGGGATGGGAAATGGATTAAGAAAGCCTGCAGGATAGCGGAGGTAATTCCTGCCCTAGAGGCTACTTCTAAATCATAGCCTTTAGACAATATATGAAATCTAGTTTGCTACTTCAATAACAGCTTGTGGCGATTACAGTGGCTCCAGGTGCATGGGCCCCAATATCACCAGGACTAGCTCTATCTTCTTCTTCTTTTGGCTTTTTCCCGGTTAGGGGTCGCCACAGCGGATCACCAGTCCGCTGGACTAGCTCTATCATGAGCTGAAAAACAAAATAAAATGTACTCAGCATGCAAAATGAAAACAGTTACTAGTTCTCCCTCTTTCCCTTCTGTACAGGAGACAAACAGTTGATCAGGCTTTTCGGAATTCTTTGATTCTGTGTAAATACAATCTTTGCTGTTTGGGCGCATCAGTGGTTCTAGTCTACCTCTTCTCTTCTGAAGAATTACTGAAGAACACTGGTAAATGAAGAGTTTGGTTAAGGGGCAGTACAGAAATCCCTTAGGCATAAAGGAAGAATTAGTACAAAGGGATACCCTGTCCTGATTAAAGGCTAAGGATTCTTTGCATATTACTGCCTGGAGTTCAAAAATTCTACTTGCAGACGAACTAGCCACCAAAAAAGAGCATTTCCTAAGACAGGTTCAAGAAGGGCCAGGAAAAATTTAAGATTTCATGGTACAGCATTCTCTTTTATTGGCTACGAAGTGCAAGTACATTAACAAATTTTAATTTTTTTACATACTGTGCAATCCCCATGTATACTAGTCTTGCTATTCTGACACTGACTGCTAAAAACAAGCATTTTAATATTACACATTTATTCATTACTAAAACTAGCCTCATGCCAGACAAAAGGCAGTCATTGTTAAGCACGTAAATCTAAAACATCACAACTATTCAATTTAGTCAATCTCAACTTTGACTTAACATTGTTCCTTAGAAAATAAATTATTAAACATACAACCTAACTGCTGATCTCGAGTTATGTTGCAAGTAATTACCTCATGACCAACAAGATTTGCAATATAGTAAAAATAAAACATTAACAACTGCACCTGCAACTTCACACATTATACTGCAGTATACTTTACAAAATACTTTGCTCCATGCCAATATCCTCTTCAAGTTCAATTTCCATTACCAACTCCCATGCAGACTATTGTTTTGCTATGGAGTTCTGTTTCGGATCTAATAGTTCTCTGTTCCATATTTTTAATCTCTGCAACCATTTTTTCACTTCTTTTATTGACTGTTTGCCTTTGGCTTTCCATTTTCTAGTTGCAGTATTCTTGTCCAGTATCAACACTGAATACAGGAACACTTTCATCTATTTAATGCACATTATTTTACAATATTTTCAACTCGGCAAAAAACATTTCTATACAGATGTTAAATTCTCTTCCAAGTAGAACACCTATCATAATAATATTATTCAAGTCATTTTTGCACTGAAGCAACATTCCCAAAATAAATGCTCCCAAGAACCTCTTTCTGAACCATAACATCTCCAACAAAATACCTCCGGTCTGTGGAACATTTTTTTTTCAAATCTTGTAGGGGAACAGAAATATTTGTGCAAACATTTCCATTCAAAAGTTCTAAATTTTCCCTTGATTTAGCTGCATAGCTCGGACTAAGACATATATCTTTTCCACTGTTCCTCTATTTAATTGCTCACTCCATGTTATTTTAACCTTTATACTTTATTGTTTTCTTAAGTCTACTGTTGCTATATATGCTTTACTTACTACTATTCTGCAATCTGCCATTTCTGTTCTGACCTCAGTTTTATAATCTACTAGATAACATTACCAACCAACCTCCACATATCTTCCATGAACTCTAACATTAGATCTGTACATCCAAGCTAACAGGAAGTCGATAACTTAAACTTTTATCTAGCGTTATGCAATTTTATTACCTCATCTCCTTTTATCATCCGCTCCCAAAATCTCTATCTTTTTTTCTTTTTCTCCAAATGCTCATTATTACATTTTCACGTTACTATAAAACAGCATCACCTACTGGTGCTACTCCAATTATTTCCAAGATCTAACTTCCTTTAACATAAATGCTTGTTTAATACTTTTACGTATTTATAAGGTTGTACATAATGCCCCTTACATTCCTTTTCTAGATCTGCCCAAATACTGGGTGACTTCAACTACCCTTCTGTTAACTGGAAAAACTACTCGTGTACCAATACACTTGCCCAATGTTTCCTGGAATTCATTAATTCCAATCCCCTGGACCAGCTCGTTCTTATCCCCACTAGACGTAGCAACATCCTTGACCTGGTCATTATTAACATGGGCGACCGCTGCTCTACACCAATAGTCAACACCTCCCTGGTTAGATCCGACCACAAACTAATCACCTTAGAAATCCACATCCCTCCCAACCCCCCCACTCCCTGCAAAGGTAACCACCATGAAGAACTTCTCCAAAGCTAACTTTGGGCTCCTAAAAACAGAGGTGGCTAACTGCACGGCACCCATGCAAGTAGAGAATTGTTGCATGACCGCAGAATCATATACCAATGCACTGTACGAACACGTACACAAATGCATGGATCTCGCCATACCCAAAAGAACCAAGATGCTCTCCTCCAAAAAAAGGAAGCCAATCTGGTAGTCCCCCTGCCATAAACAAACTCTACAACAGGAGGAGGAAACTGATACCGAATAAGGTGAAGTCCTAAGACTGGAAAAACTCCCTTATCACCCTCAACAAAAAGTTGAGATCCCTCATCAAATCCTCTAAAGCTAGCTATGAAAACAGAATTGCAGCAGATAGTAAAGACAACCACAAGGCCTTCTATGGTTACGTAAAAAATCTCCATGGCAATACCCAGATCTGCTCTGAGCTACTGCACAATGGTACCTCCTATACCGAGCCAACAGATATTGCCAATATACTGGCCGACAGATTCAGGGTCAACTTTACCCCCCCCCCCCCAAAGACCAATCACGATACCAGTAGACTGCTAGGCACCCAGTATTACTGCTGCACAGGTTAAAACAGCACTGTCCAAAGCCAAGAATACAGCTTCTATTGGACTTGACAATATCCCTGGCTGTGTTCTACATGAACTACAGAATGAACTGGCACCTCACCTGTGTGCCCTGTTCAATCACAGCCTCACCTCAGTCTTTGTCCCTATCAAATGGCACACTGCTACAGTCATCCCTCTTCACAAAGGAGGAGTGACTACAGACCCTGGGAACTATCGCCCCATTGGCCTGACAAGTCTGATATGCAAAGCTATGGAACACATCATCATGGACCTAATAAACAAGGATATAGGGAATCTCCAAACTCTGGATCACACACAATTTGGTTTTGTGAAGGGTAGATCATGCCTGCTCACCCTGGTTGACTTCTTTGAGTCAGTCACCAGAGCTGTGGATGAAGGCAAGGTGGTTCATACAGCCTACCTTGATCTGGCCAAAGCCTTTGATACCATTCCCCACTCAGGAATCATAGAAAAACTCACTAAGCTAGGCATCAACCCCTATATATCACTAGGTGGGTTGCAAACTGGCTCACAGATAGAACCCACAGTGTGAAAGTGGCGGACTCCAAGTCAGACTGCAGACCAGTCATGAGTGAAGTCCAACAGGGTTCGGTCCTGGGTCCTCTCCTGTTTGGTATCTACTTCTCTGAAGTCCAGGCCAACATGAAGGGACTCTGGCTGACAAGGTTTGTAGACAATTGCAAGATGGGAGCTATTAACTCCCCAAGTGATGTTGACATCCTACAGAAAGGCCTCACTGAGATGGCCTTAAGCTCAATGCCAAAAAATGTGTCATCATTCCCTTTGGGAAAAAACTGGTTCCCATGAATTAAAACATCGATGGTAGTCCACTGAACACAGAAGGTGTTATAAGAGATCTGGGAACACAAGTTGACAGCAACCTCTCTTTTGAGCACCACGTTGCCACTATGGTCAGAAAGTCCTTCTATGTGGCACATCTCATTACTAAGAATTTTGCATCCAGGAAGAAAGAGGTCATGGTCTCCCCTTACTCTTCCCTCATTAGGCCAATCATCGAGTAAAATGCCCCTTTTGCCATGTACCTCACTAGAGACCTGCAACAACTGGAGAGGCCGCAAAAGTACCTCACAAAGAGGATCCTACGCCTTAAACACTTGTCCTATATCGACAGACTCAAAAAACTCAATTATTTTCGGTCTCATATCACCTACTTAGAGGCGATCTCTGCTTGACTTAAAAAGCCATGTCTGACCCAGCTCTGTTAGAAATGCTACATCTAAAGAAATCCCAGTTGCTCCACACCACGTGCTCCAGAGACCTCAACCTCATTAACACAATCAAAAGAACATGCTGGAGGGACAGGTTCATAACCCAGAGACTGCCCATGTTACGGAACAGACTTCCCATACATGTCAAACAGTGCACCTCACTGGCCCTCCAAGAGAAATCTCAATGAGTGAATGGGAAATAGAAAGTTCACCCCGGGGATCACTCCAGTGGCGCTACTCGACAGAGGTACTGGGAACTAAGGTCGGGTGGCACAATGCCAGGGTAATACTATGGGCTAGGCTTGTAAAGGCTCCAGGGCCATTATCCTAGTACACACCAATGAACCTACATCCGTGGGCGATTCTGTTGTTACCTTGTTGGGCACTATGCCTATCATGAGTTTCCATCTGGGCAAATATTCCATAACCTTAATCAAATATATTAAACTACGCTTTGTGACCTTATAGTATGCCTTCAGAATCTACAAGTCTCAAACTGTTTGTCAGCATTATTTTTTGTCTTCTGTACCCTCTCTCTTTTTTATACCAACAAAGCTCTAACTTTCTTTTCTATGCCTTTGGTGCCAATCCAGGAAGCTTGATCAAAGGCAAAAGTGACAGTAGTTCTAAAATATCTGTCAGACCTTTACAAAACTGGTTTAGCTTTTTTTCCTTTTAAAACAAGAAACATCTTTATTAAATTATGATGTATAACTCAGGCAATCGTAAATTTATATGAAAGAAAACAAACTATACTGACAAGTGATATAGGATATTTACAACTAAAATTATTTATCCAGTTATTGTCAGTCAGACATTACATAGTTCATTCAAATCTCGCCTTCTTTTAAACCTCAATCTTCCTCTGCATTTATTGTTCCCACAATTCCCATTTTTCTTCTATATCATTTTCCCCAACCTTTTTCTAAATATTCCACTTCTACTTATTTTATTCCTGTTACTATATTCACTACTTCTAGTCCAGTCAGTTTAGACATTGATTTCAATTTTCTAGAAACTGCCTTGTCAGCCACCAGAATAAAAAGCCAAGGCTGTACTACATCTAAGCAATTCCAATTCTGTATCACAGCTCAAAAAAATATTTTTGCTAGTTACACCAGTTTGCATACCCGGCATTTCTGACAGAGTAGTCTGCAAAGAATTTTTGAAGTGTGCCAACTTATTACATTCCCAAAAACTATGTTCCCAATTACCTCTTTCTTCCCAGTCATACCTCCAACATTTGCAAACTACCAGAGGAAGAATTCTTTGGAGTCTGCTTGGGATATAAAAATACCTATACAAACATTTCCAAACAAAAGATCCTAAATCTTCTAGAATTTGTTGCATATTTCGGAGCCAAACATAAAGAAAAGCTCTTTGTATTGAGGTGTACAGCACACTCCAGTAACACAATCTTGTGTTGTTCTTCTTTCGGCTTTTTCCGGTTAGGAGTCGCCACAGCAGAACTCAGGTCCGCTAATGATTGGCAGTAGATTTTATTATGGGTGCCGAGGTGCCAACTTGACGCCCAACCTTCAACGAAGGCACGCCCACTCTACGCATGTCTTTCGAACGCCACTCGACCGCGGGAAGGACATGCTGACTCCACACAGAAAGAGCTCCAGCCGAGAATTGAACGAGAGAACCTCTTGCTGTGAGGCAACAATGCTACCGCTGCACCACCGTGGCTTTAGTAACACAATCTTGTGTGATGGAGTCAAAAAGATTATTGAATGCTCTCTAGGAATCCCAGCCTGCATAGAAGATCTCTCACCCAAGTGAGAGATTTCTTGCACTTTGAAAAAGATCCTGTAAAGATAAGCAAGTCGCTAAATATGGAAAAGTGTGGTTACCCTGTAGCCTACAATGGGCTACAACTGGGGCTAGACACTTTGTGAAAACTCTTGGAGCAGTGGATAGCCTTAAGGGTAAGGCAGACAAATGATAATGTGAACCAGACACACAAAACCTTAAGAAACATCTGAAGTCATCTAAGTTACCCAAAAACTCAAGTGAGGAAGAAGGGGTAATGGGTAGGGAAGTGAAAGCCTTTTGAACTTGGGTTCATCACAAACTGGTTTAGGATAAAAAGATCAAGAAGTGGTCTTCAGCCATTTTCTTTCTCTGGGACCAGAAACATTCTTTAATAAAATCCTCATTACAGGAGGAAACAGAAGGATTTGGTCTGGTGTTTGTGGAATAATTCCCTGGAAAGGACAGAATTATTCCCTCTTGTCATCTATAACCCTGCTGAAATCAGTTTTGGAACCCATTTGTCTTTAACAATTTGTTGCCAAAGACAGAAATGGAGATTCAGACTTTCAGGAAGGGATAAGGGAATGGCAGGGTGGTAACAAGGTCCCTTACATAGTAATTCTGACTTCTTTGACTATCCTTTCTTTTTGGAGCCTCCCTGTCATTGTCTTTTAAACGTCTGCTTTCCAGCATTTGACAAGACTCTGTTTCGTTTCTTAACAAAACTGGTCGAAGGAGCAGAAAATCCCTTAGAAAAATTTAGAGAAGCAATGCTGAAAAATCAGAGATTCAATGTGTCAGCTTACCCCTCTCATCACATTTTTTTAATCTCCACAGCAGGGGGTCCTAAAACTAAATCTCTATCCAAAGATGACTTTAAATTCTCATTTTTGCATCTTTTGGGTGGTTTTGAGAACACAGCCAGGCAAACACTCAACAGTAAATGGCAACAGCCCTGGATGTATTATATACAGTCTTAAACACACTTTAAAAACAATGAATAGTGACCGGAGTAAAAGTAGAAACTGAAGTACACAACACAGATTGTTCCTCGCAGGAAGGAAAAGCAGATGAAAGATTCCTCATACTTTCACAATCAAAATAAACATTAGCATACGAAACTAACAATTCAAAATTCTAAAAACAAAAGCTGCAGGAGCATACACTTTTTCAACAAACTGAGCGTTTTACCATCCTTTCCAGAAGGGGAATAATTGGAATTTACAAAATACTTGGCAGCAGATGGACTGACTAAAGCTACGGCTGAAAGGTCAGGTCTGGGATCACTGTACACAAATTTGAGACTGAAGAACCTTGCATATTCTATCTACTTTCTTAGATACAGCAGGCTGGCTATCAGAGAAACCACAGGCTGGGACAAACATGACTCAATGAGAACAGCATGGGGGAGAGGGGTTCTGGGAATTCCAGTTGTAACACTTCAAAGTATTTTCTGAGGGACTGAGAAACCAGAGTGTTTTCCCACTGAAGACAAATTACATACTCTGGAAACAGTCTCAGGGAGATTCAAACAGAGCAAATCAGAATTTAGAGTAGAAAATCCAGCGTCTGTCCCATTGTTTTCCTCTTCAGATTGAATTGCTTGAATCTATTCAGGAAAAGAGGAATCCCCCCCCCCTTTTTTTTGTAAAAGCAAAAGGATTAGAAGGCTCAATAGCCTGTACAAGACCCTGAGCCAGCCATAATAACTACTCTTGGTCCAGTGAAACTGGAACAGAAGATGAGAAGCTGCACATTTACTTTTCTGTTTCTTTCTAAATAAAATACATGCATGCATACATACTTTGAGCAGGCAGAAATAAAAGAGAATATCAAGCTGATTTTGAAAAGGAGACTCAAGAAACAAACAAAAAAAAAATCACCTAAAACGATTTAACACCGTGTACTGAAACTTTCACACAGAAATGAAGAGCTGGAAAAGGAGGCCCATGTGGTGAATGAAGGAAAAGCAGGGTGTCATGCAGTCGGCATGGGAAAACTTTTTTGTCTAGTAATGCTAGCATGTGTGGCATAAATCTTAATGGTTACAAAAGATGGACTTCATTACAAGACCAATCTGCAAAGGTGGTCTAAATGACCAAAAATAATGCACCAGCCATCAATTCCCATTTCATGGCTAAACCCCATATCAAAATAAGTTTACTAAAGTTGTTCCACCTTCCATAACAAGGGATGTATGCATAAACATTTAGGGTGAAAGAAAAGGGAGCAATGAGTGCCCAAAAACATGTACTTATAACCTCATCCTTTTCCTAATGTCATTTGGATTCATAGCTTGATGTCCTAAATAATGAGCCACAGTGAGGACAAGTCAAAGCCAATACAAGCACTCCTTGAATGTATGCATTGCAGGCAGGGTGCACAGTCCCCACTGAAGACCAAAGATCACACGGGAGTGGTGGCTTCTAGAAGGACAGGACAGTCTTGAGGCCTATGTCACTGGCAGAAGTGAATGGCAGACCTCATGGATGTCAACTGAAAAACCAAACCCTGGGCAGGTTCCAAAGAGGGAGTAAAAATTAAAACACAATCCCAGAGGACCTGAAGACTGCCTTTCTCCCATCAGCAAGCAGATATGTGTATATATATATATATATATATATATATATATATATATATATATATATATATATTCATTCTGCAAATTGTAACTTTGATACTCAACTTTTTTAATTAGAAAAGCTGACAATTTTCTGATTGATACATTTCTCTATCTTAAATCTGAGCTGCATGTGGACATCCATGCAATGCAACAGACATTCACCAATGTTCAGTCAGGAAAGACTACAAACAGACTGCTAAAATAATGATGGTTAGGCTCGGAAGTTACCTTTTGGCATAAACAGAATTAGTCCTCACTAAAATTCTATTTTTACAGAAGATCGGGTAAAGTGGGTTACAATACAAGGCTTGAATTTCAGAAATTCTAGTGAAAAGGCCACTTGAGTCTTCCAGAACATGTATTTCAAACCAGCATTAGCAGCAGGCTCAAAAAGCATAAAGGTCAAGGTCTTTACCTCAGAGATAAAAAGGTACAATGTTTGATTCTGCCCTCTAATTGTTGGCTAGGCTTATAATAGGTAAATACTTGGCTATGAGTCTGCAGTCCAAGAACAATCAGGTCAGCTTCTCTAAAATGAAAAAAATCCCATAATGTGATGGAATCCTCAGTAAGAGGCTGTCTGAAAAATCTCTCAAGAATTCTTTACACACCTTCAAAGATGAGATGTATAAATAGCAGAAGCCTTAAACGCTGGATGTGGCAGGAAGGGGGACAGAAGAGTAACTTAGATCTCTATAAGATAACTGGAAAAGGCAATCTTGAACTCCAAATACAAGAGCTGTAAGATGTAGCCCAAACAGCAAAAAAGGGCCCACATACCCATGTACCTCTGCACATTTTTCTTGTACTGGACATGTAAGCAAAAGTGAGAATTTGGACCACGCCAAGGGGATCTGAGAATTCACTGACCATTACTGGAATTGAAGGAACCACACAGACTAAAGGAGGAAAAATCTGGAAAAGGCTTGCCAGATGGGTGAGCCAGCACTGTTCTGGGGAGGTTCAACTGTAAAAGCTGCTCCAGAAGAGGTCACAGTAAAATAAATCACAATTCTCAAGGCCAGAACGTACTAGAAGAATAACCCTGGACGTTTTCTGCCTGACGTTCTGAATATGTTGATCAAGAATGGAAATTAAAGAAAAGCATAACAGCATCCCAATGGCCATTTCTGGATGACAGCAATCCTGGAACATTTCTCCAGTAGCTTGATGAGGGAACAAAAGTTGCTGCATTTAACATTAGTCAGGGATGCTGAGATGTCACAGCAAGGCTTCTCCAAGTGATGTGTTCTACAAAAACTTTTGGGACCACTCAGTAAGCAATTACTAAACCTATCCACTACAGAACTGGCCTCTTTAGTAATATGACAGGCTTTCAGAAAGCAGTCCCTTAACATACTCTACTCAAATATCCTCAGCGCTTCTTGCCAAACAGGGTATGAGTAAGTACTTCTCACCTGTTCACATACCAAACCATAGCACAATTGTCAGTA
Organism: Protopterus annectens; assembly: GCF_019279795.1. Classification (NCBI taxonomy): domain Eukaryota; kingdom Metazoa; phylum Chordata; order Ceratodontiformes; family Protopteridae; genus Protopterus; species Protopterus annectens. The sequence goes on along the minus strand of NC_056734.1, from coordinate 993,132,750 downwards.
TGCAAGGTAACTACACCTTCAGGTAGTGAGCCCCAAAAAGCCTTGCAGAGGAAGGAAGTTTGTTTTCAACTATAGAATACTGATGACTGTCTGCCCTGGACAATGCCACCAACCCACCTAATGAAGAGAGACACCCATAATGAAATTCATCACTAAGGTGAGAATCTAGAATGAACTACCCAAAGTAAAATTCTGAGTATGGAGTCACAGCTCTAAGTGAATCTTGCGCAACTTAATCTTTGAATGTCAAGACATGGACACTTAATTGAGACCATTGTACTTACAAAGTACACTGCATGATCCTCATGTGGAACCGTGTGTGAGCTACAGAGATCCACTGCTCGGAGGCAAAGAACAGCCATAGCTGACTAATATTATAGAACCTGAGGCAATACAGTTCACAGAGGAAGAATCATGACTAAAGGCAGAGGTGCTTCACAGGATGTTGTGTCTAATTTTGTACTGTGCAACATCATTCCAAAGGACTATAAAAGATTCAGTACAGACTTCTAAGCTGCAACCAGAGTGCTTAAACTGGTGCAGCAGAAGACAGTTGCAAAAATATGGAAATACCTTTATTCCTTGCAGCCACTAGTGTTGGAAACAGTTTGAAGGGGCTGAGATGAGACTGGATAGAAGATACACACACTGAACTGAAATGGCTGGCTCCTAATCAGAAGTACAGACATATCCTACATTACTTGGCAATCTTGACGCGTAGACTGGAATCCTAAAGATCCAAAGAGAACATCTCTTCTCATTCTTGCAGACAAGAAAGGATAGACTACACTAAATCCTTGTAGAAAGATCTCCTTGAAGGTGAACCTCTTTACATTGCATAAACCCAAAAACTGGCCTGTAGTACTTTGCCTTTTTTAAAGCTAAAAGAATCTGAAAATAATAATTAGATCTTTTCTGGTCAGGTTAATGTTTTGAGTAGTTCTTTTTGTTGACAAGGTTTAACACTTATTTTCTTGTTGCAGTCTTCTGATGGGGTGAGACAACTTAAACTAGGAAGGATGTGAAAGGGAATTACTTAGCTTCTGGATATTGCTGCCCATATCTACATATCCTGCACAATGGCAATCAAGTGAATGGAGACATTGGTTCTAACTACCCCCAGAATGGGACAATACATCATCAAGGCCTCACTGATAATATTGTTGTCTCTCTTCATGAAATCGGAATTAAATTTGGCTTACAATGCAAAAATCACTATGGTTAAGCTGTGGAACACAGTACCCAATATGAGCTCATCTGCAATTCCTCCCTCTCAAAATCTCAAATATTTAGGCTTGGGAATAAGCAATAACTGGTTGCATACTACTGACACCAACTCATTAAAAGGTTATCAGGCGACTACCTACACAAGTTGGATTTGTTTTATTCTAAATCAGGGAAAATACAGGCCCTTAACAATGTGATAATGCCCCACATACTTTACATTCTCTGTAGCATCCCAATCCCTCAGGACTACCCCAAACTAATCCAGTTCTCATTTACTGAAACTAACTCAGGGACAACTTCTAATTCATTTGGTTTACTTCCCCAAGTGCTACGATGGGATGGGGCCTAACTCATCTACCTAGGTATGCACTAGCCTTTAAAATATTCCAGGTGTTACGACTATATGGTAAGGAATGGTTGCCTCAGTTACAACTCTTAGAGGAGTCAGATAGGCAAATGACCCCACATCGATTTCTGCAAAGATGAATTACAGAGCTTTACTTCAAACTGCTGTAACTTGAGGATATGTACTAGGGAACAGATCCTAGAAATAGAATATGGCACTGTGACAACCCCTCTCTGGGCCAGTAATCAAGAAGCCTCAATCCTCACCACTGACACTGCAGAGGGACGGTCACTTGGAATAGAAATGGATACACTTAGTATTTCCAGATGCAGCTCTCTGCACAAAGTACAATTTCCCATAACAGCACACAGGGAACACACACAGTCTGGGAAATGGATCTTAATCCATCTCCCTCCAGGTCCCCAAAAAGAGTCCCCACTGGTACAGCTGTAGGGTTAAGTCCTTAGCGAAGTGTTCAAGCCAAGTCCTCCAGCACCCTCTCTGTGAACCCAGTGCTTCGTGTCCCTGCAGCAAGTAGCTGACACACACACATGTGCGCAAAGGAAAGGCTGGCACAGATTTACCTATGGCCCCTTCTGCCCAGGGTACAAGGTAGTTATCACTGTCACCAGATACTCCACAATCAGTTACTCCAAGGTCTTTAAAGGGTATCTAATTATACTGTAAAATATTAATACTAATAAAAATTGTAGTAGTTGACCAAAACAGCTAGACCTTCTGGAGTGGCCCACACAGTGTTGCCAAACAAATATAAGCACTCTTAAAGGTTAAGTACTTTCTAAAAGGATCAGCCACAATAAATGTTTTAATTATCTTTAAAAAAAATAATAAAACATGAGAATACTAAATAGATACTTACAGTAAACCACAGAGCTGAAATCACAGGAAATACTGAAAATAATACTGACACACAGACTCAGGCAAATAAAGAAAAACAATATCTAAACCAAGCTTCACTATATTTTCCTGACTGAACCTAGGAGAATTACTGTTCCCTACTTACTTAATAGAGCAAGCAAAATGATGTGGTGAATGGTCCTTCTTGCTGTCTGGCCCAAGACAGAATACTCAATACTGAGAGATTTGCCACTGTAAATCTAAAACATAACTTCCAAGATGGCTGACAGAATGACCTCATCTGGTCACCTGACTCTACATTCTCACAGTATCCCCCTTTGAAGCGGAGACAGGAATTTAGCATATACGGCTACAATACACAACTAAATGTTTATGGCAGTGCCCTGGAGTCATGAAACAATTACAGTACTCCCCCTCTTCTTTACAGAGGCTATTAAACAATGGCCTCTCCCAGACCTATTGACTCCAGTTTCATTCAGCACAATGGGATGCTGTGTTGATGGTTTAAAAGTAGACGTGTCCAACCTGCGGCCCTCAGAGCTCTTCCATGCGGCCCTCAACCTCCAACTGCAACATAGATGTACGCATGCCCCAAAACACTTTTTTTTGTTTTGTGTTTTTCGCTCCCATGACCTGTAACGATAATGTCAGTGTGCGCATGCGCCAAAGCACCTTCTAGTTTTGTTTTTGAGCCAAAAAAGGGTCAGTGTGTTTACACCATTATTTTGCACTGAACAATCAGTGTGTGTGTGTGTGTGTGTGTGTGTGTGTGTGTGTGTGTTCTCGCTGAAGAGGGACTCGTGTATGGATTTGCCGCTGTTCCCTTTGAAAGGGACAGCAATTACCTGTGTTAATAGGTAAGTACGGAGTGAGTGAGTGCATGCATGAAAGCAGAATTGTGTGCGTGAAAGTAGGAGAGTTTGTGTGTGTGTGTGTGTGTGTGTGTGTGTATGCATGAGAGAGAGAGAGACGCATGCACAAAGAGGCTAACAGTGATCATTCTACCTACTGAACACACACAATTTAGCTCACAAATATATCCTACATTAAGAGTACACTTTCATTAAATTGCGGCTTTCCTGACAGAGAGAGAGTGTTGTATTGAACATGAACTCATACCTCTTAACTGTATGGATTTTCAAAGAATGTCTGGATTTTTGCCTTATCTTCCAATTTGTGTCTTTTGCTTAGGAAAATAAAGTAGTCATCCAAGGTAATGCAGTTCCAGGGAGTAAGAATGAGACAGCAGACTAGGGTTAATGGGTCAGTAGTGGACTGACTATGTGGGACTGCAGCATATAAAGTTGTATTGTTTTTTCAGACAAACAAAAAAGCACCTAGTACTGTTTTTTCATTGGTGGGTTCTAAGCAGTGGTAGATTGGACAACAGTAAGCATAGCTTTGGCGGATCATCAATACTGGCAAATCAAGTGGGCACAATGTCATTTTTTAAATGTTGGGGATTTTAGTGTGTGTGTGTGTGTGTGTGTGTGTGCTTATGTGTTGGGAGTGCTGCAACAGTAGATGATTATTAAAAACAGAGAATTCCGGACTGTGGAGAATATGTTTCTTTGTTTCAAAACCTAATACTTGAGTACGCATGCCAGAAGTAGATTTTTTTAAGACATAGCTTCTTGCCATTTACAGTGGATGTAGCATAGGAAACAAAGAGCTGGTCAGTTTTTCTGAAAGCCTTAGTTTTATCCAAGTAGTAACGAAGCTGCCTGTGAATGTCCAAGGAATGCAGGAGTCTCTCACCTTTGTTCTGTGGATTGGGGAAGAAAGTGGGTAGGTGGATAGTTTGATTTAAAGCTACACTGGAAACCACCTTAGGCATGAAGGAAGGATTAGTTCATAGAGAAACTCTGTCTTGATGAAAAATGAGGAAAGGTTCCACTGCCATAAGTGCCTGTAATTCTGAGACTCTCCTAGCAGAAGTTATTGCCAGGAGCAGGGCAGTCTTCCAGGATAGGAACTGAAGGTCTGCAGAAAAAGCTGGTTCAAAGGGAGGTAGCGTTAGTTTTTCCAGAACAAAGTTGAGGTCCCATGTTGGTGTAGGGGCTCTTCTAGGTGGTCTAATGTTTTTTGCCCCTCTGAGGAACTGCCTTAGAAGAGGATTTGAAAATAAAAGGAGGATTTGTGTCGTAGTGAGCTGAAATAGCTGAAGCATGGATTTTAATAGAGGAGAAGGAAAGTCCTTTATGCAACATCTCAGCTAAATACTGCAGAATGTGAGGCATATGAGGATGAGTTGTGTCTTGGCCTTTAGCTTGGCTCCAAGCACAAAACCTTTTCCATTTGTCCGAGTAAGCCTTCCTGGTGCTTGGCCGCTTGGCCTCCTGGCCTCTAGAATAACATCCAGTACTGCTTGTGAAAGAGGGGCTGGTGGGATGCTTAATTGATTTGCCATGCAGCCAGGTTTAAGGTTTTGATCTGGCTGTGTAGAATCTGCTTGTCTTGCTGCGTGAGCAAATGAGGTATTTGAGGCAATATCCATGGTGGGCTGTGAGCCATATTCTTCAATAGCGGGTACCAGTGCTGGCGTGGCCAGTCTGGGGCTATGAGAATCAGTCGAGGTTTCTCCTTTTTGACCTTCAAAAGAACCTTCGTGAGAAGAGGTAATGGAGGAAAGGCATATGCTGTCAGGTTTTCCCAACTGAAGGCGAGAGCGTCCACTTTCCAAGCTTGATGGTGGAATGTCCTTATACAAAATTTTGTCAGCTGGTAGTTTTGAGGACTGGCAAACCGGTCTATAGTTAGTAGACCCCATCTTTGAGTTATCATTGTAAATATTTGTGGGTCTAGCTTCCACTCGTGGGGATCTTTGATGTTTCTGCTTAGGTCATCTGCCAATGTGTTTTTCTGTCCTGGCAGGAATTGAGCTTGTAACTGGACTTGGTAGGCCAGAGCTGTGTTCCATAAGATTATTGCTTGCCTGCAAAGAGGGTAGGAAAGTGTGCCCCCTTGTTTGTTTATGTACCACATTACTGTGGTGTTGTCAGTCTTTATTGCAAGTTGTCCTGGCTGTAGTAGATCCTTGAAGGCTGTCAGAGCTTTCTGTACAGCTAGCATCTCTTTTTGGTTTATATGCAGTTTTCTTTGTTCTGCAGTCCATAGGCCTTGAATGCATTGCCCTGCCATGTGTGCCCCCCAGGTGTAGTCTGAAGCATCTGCTGTGATAGTTTGCCTGGGTGGGGGCAAGGTGAAAGGCTGACCCTTGTTGAGGTGACATGCCTGTGCCCACCATAGAAATTCCTGTTGAAGGCAGGGAATGAGAGATATCACTGTGTCCAAGCTGTGGCTGTGTTGAGACCATACGCTTTTTAGGTACCACTGTAATTTCCTCATATGCAGTTTTGCAAATGGTATTATCAGAATGCAAGATGACATGAAGCCCAAAGCCCGCAGAATTTTTCTTGCAGTTAATTGGGTCTTTGTTGCCATTGTCTTGAAATAGAGTCAGTTGTACTTGCTTGTCTGGTGTAAGATAAGCCTTCTGGGCCGTTGTGTCCAAGCTGGCACCCAGGAATGTCATTTTTTGTGAGGGTACTAGTTTTGACTTCTTTTCGTTTACTGTGTACCCCAGACAATTTAGTAGATGCTTCACGAAAGCCAGATGTTGTAAGAGAATGTCTTTTATTTCTGCATGAATGAGGCAGTCGTCCAGATATGGGTATATTTGAATTCCTCTTTGTCTGCAGTATGCAATTACTGGTGCCAGGCATTTTGTGAATACTCTGGGCGCAGTAGATAAGCCAAAGGGCAGTGCAGAGAATTGATAATGGGTTGAACCTGCAATGAAACGGAGGTATCTTCTGCAACTTTGTCTGATAGGGACATGCAGGTATGCCTCCTTGAGGTCCAACGTTACCAGCCATGCTTCCTTGCCCAACATGGGAAGTAGCTGCTGTAGTGTTAGCATCTTGAATTTGAGAACTTCTAAGCAAGTATTTAGAATTGAAAGGTCCAGAATTGGTCTCCAAGCATTTTCTTTTCTGGGTACTAGGAAGAGTCTTGAGTAAAATCCTTGACCTTGCTCTTGAGTTGGTACCCTTTGAATGGCTCTCATGGCCATGAGAGCTGTAATTTGTTTTTGAGCCTCTGCCCTTTGATTTTGTGGCAGGTTTGGCATTCCTCTTTTTATTGGCAAGGTGTGAAAGTGGAATCTGTATCCTCGTAAAATTATGTCTAGGACCCATTTGTCCTTTGTGACTATGTGCCAGTCGTCTGCAAATAGTGCTAGTTTTCCCCCCAAGGGGGCTGACAAAAGAGCTTTGTTTGGCCAGCTGAGGTGCAAGTCACTGAGTTTGCCTTCTGGTGGGTTGAGACCGGTCTTCTCCTCTCTTCTGGGTTGGAGTGCCCCATTGGCGAGGCTTATACTGAGCTTGTGGTTGTCCTCTGCTCCTTGGGCGCCTGTATTTACCCCTCTGCGGCCTGTCAGTGGCTGGAAAGGACCAATTTTCTGTTGGCCAGTTTCTGCTGAAGCGAGGGGGTTGTAGTTGTAGGAAATATTTGACTGTCTGCGTTGATTTCGCCTTATCTTCCATTTTCTTTTAAAACTTCTGCTTTAACACCAAAAAGAACATCCTGCTGTAAGGGAGCATCTAGTAGTTTTGCTTTAACATGATCAGGCAGACTTTGTTCTTTTAACCAGGCATGCCTCCGTATAACTGATCCAGTGACAGCTGCTCTGCAGGAGGCCTCTAAAGAATCAAACCCACATTGTAAGGTATGTTTTCCCACCTGCTCGGTGGCGTGCAACAAATCCTGTACTTCTTTCATTTCAGATTGTTGAGGTAGGGTGGTTATCTTTTGTTTTAACTGAGAGATCAGAAATTGCTAATACTTAAGCATGTGAAATTGACAGTTTAGTGCTCTCATAGCTAAAGTGGCTGAGGTGTAAACCTTTTTCCCCCATCTGTCTAGTGCTCTTGAATCCCTTTCAGAAGGTACTGGATTTTTAGCCATGGAAGCCTTAGCCCCCTTGGGACCCTGGGAGATAGTCTCTGGGTCAGCTACTGGGCTTTTGTAAAGGAATTTGTGGGAATCAGGTACTCTGTAGTATCTGTCAGGCTTGGCCGGGGCAGGAGGTAGAGAGTCAGGGTTGAAACTGGATTCTAAGTAGACATCATCCACAATGTCCAAAACAGGAGGGATGGCTAGAGGTCTGTGTTGGGGGAGTAAAAGAAACTCTCTGAGCCTTTTCTTGGAATCAGAGTAATCCTGACCTTCCCAGTGGAAATGTTCCCTCATAGTGTGTAAAGTTTCCCCAAAAGAGTAATCTTCTGAGGAAGCTGAGGGAATAGAGTCCTCAGCATCAGAATCTTCATAAGGAGAGAAGGAATAGTCTTGGTCCTCAGAGGAATCCGAAGAAATAGACAGTTGTTCAGAGGAAGCAGAATCTTCCTCTTGTCTAGGCCTTTTGTCAGGAGGAGGCTGTGAACCCCTGATAAGAGAAATCAAATCTTCAGCCATTTTGAGCATCTGTTTCTTAGGCATAGGGTCTTGAACAGGAGACTGAAGTGAAGCCTTTTTCGATTTAGGAGGAGTCTTTGACTTGGAAAACGTTTTGGCTGTAAGAGTCGTCTGTCTGAAAACGCCTTCAGAAACCGATGGCGTTTCAGAAGTACCGACGTCCTTGGAAGGTAAATCGTCGGAAGGGCCTGCAGTAAAAGGCTGCGTTGGCCTAGTACATTCCGTCAAAATATCTGTAGCAGTCTCGGGTTCCAGAACTGCGGTAGTCAGAGGCTGCATCGGAGCCTCATTGATAACCAGAGAACTGGAGACCGGATCAACCGAGGCCTCGGAATCGGGCTTAGGCCTGGGCTGTCGGTCCTTGTCCCCGCGCTTTTTGTGCAAGCCGGTAGTCGGTAGCTCCGACGGCATGTTATAGTTAAATTTTCTACCAAAAAAGTGTCGTGCGAAATCAAATCGTCTTTTAATAGTACGTTTATTAAATCTAGCACAAAAAAGTACAGTTTTGTACCTACCATAAATGTAGATGTTCGAAGATCTACATTGCTGCAGTCCTTACACTTGGGTAGTCCGCTGTCCTCGGTCGGCCTGAATATCAAAGTATTAGGCTGACGTCGGTCAAGGCGCTTAAGACTGACATCAGGACGTCAGGGTACAAATGCGCATGACCGACGTCATATCCTCAGTCTTTTCTTGCCCCAGATGTCAGAAGACCCTAAAAAGAAAGGCCAAAACCAAAAGACAGCAAAAAACAACCAACCACCCTTGCACTAATCATATGTACAATATATACAATATCCACAATATTTACAACCCAAACCACACAACCGCCTCTAACTACAGAGGGAAAGGAGGGAGGGTAAATTGGACTGCAGCAATGTAGATCTTCGAACATCTACATTTATGGTAGGTACAAAACTGTACTATGTTCTTCATCTCACACTGCTGCAGTCCTTACACTTGGGTAGAATCCCAAAGCAGAGGTAAGGGAGGATGGCAAAACTATAAAGCATTAGGAGCTGCCAAAATGCCCTGTAAAATTGCAGTGGCAAAACCAGCCCTAGATTTAGAGTAAAGTGGAAGGTGGTAATGCTTAGAGAAAGTATGCATTGAACTCCAAGTAGCTGCCTCCAAAATATCTTTAGTTGCCACCCCCCTTAAAAAAAGCTGTAGAAGTGGCAGTAGCCCTAGTGGAATGAGGCCTAATCCCAGCTGGAATCTCCTTACCATGATGGGAATAACAGAAAGCAATACAAAACCCAACCCACTTAGAAATAGTTTGTTTTGAAACAGGCTTGCCCTGAGAACCCAAAGCAAATGAAACAAATAACTGCTGAGACTGCCTGAACCCTTTAGTTCTGCTCAAATATCGCAACTGCCTGTGTATATCCAAAGTGTGCAAAATCTTTTCCCCTTTATTTTGGGGGTTTGCATAAAAAGTAGGCAAATGAATAGTTTGGTTTAAAGCCACACTAGAAACCACTTTAGGCATAAAGGAAGGATTAGTACGCAAAGATACTCTGTCCTTATGGAAAATTAAGAAAGGCTCAACCGCCATAAGGGCCTGTAATTCAGAAACCCTTCTCGCAGAGGTAATGGCCAACAAAAAAGCAGTCTTCCATGATAAATATTTCAACTCGGCAGTAACTGCAGGCTCAAAAGGTTGTAGAGTGAGTTTCTCCAACACAAAATTGAGATCCCAAGCAGGAGTAGGAGCTCTACGTGGGGGTCTTATATTCTTTGCCCCTCTAAGGAATTGCTTAAACAAAGGATGAGAAAACAATGGTGGGTCACAGTCATAGTGAGCAGAAATTGCTGCAGCATGAACCTTAATAGAGGAGAAGGACAAACCTTTGTCCAGTAACTCAGTAAGATATTGAAGAGCCACACTTAAATTAGGCTTAGAAACATCAAATTCCTTTGCTGTACTCCAAAATAAAAATCTCCTCCATTTATCTGCGTACACTTTTCTTGTACTAGGCCTTCTGGCCTCCAAAATAACATTCAAAACTTGCTGTGGAAGCTGAGACCCTCCAGGGTTTAAAACAGAATATGCCAGGCTGTTAGATGCAGAGAGTGAAGTTTGACATTGAGTAAATGACTGTTCTCCTGAGACAGCAGGTGTGGAATCGAAGGCAAAGGCCATGGAGGCTCCCGTATCAGACTTCTCAGTAATGGGTACCAGTGCTGTCGAGGCCAATCTGGAGCTATTAGAATCATCTTTGGCTTGTCCTGTCTGACCTTCAGGAGTACCTTTGGGAGGAGAGGCAGAGGTGGAAAGGCATACACATGAAGATTGCTCCAATTGAATGAGAGAGCATCCACTTTCCAAGCTGTGGGATGAAACCCTTTTGTGCAAAACTTTGGCAGCTGGTAGTTTAGTGGAGAAGCGAACAGATCTACGTCTGGAGTTCCCCATAACACTGTCAATTTCTGAAATACATGAGGATCCAATTTCCACTTGTGGGGATCCATAATTTGTCTGCTCAACACATCTGCTAAGGAGTTCTGTGCTCCCGGCAGAAACCTTGCCTGAAGATTTAGCTGTAAACTGAGAGCAGTCTCCCACAAAATCATTGCTTGTCTGCATAGAGGATAAGAATGCGTTCCGCCTTGCTTGTTGATGTACCACATGACAGTTGTGTTGTCTGTTCGAACCAACACCTGCCCTGGAAGAAGTAAATCCTTGAAAGCTATTAATGCAAATTGGACTGCTAACATCTCCTTCAAGTTGATATGTAGATGTTGTAGTCTGGCAGGCCACGTGTCTTGTACCCACTTTCCATTTAGATGAGCTCCCCAAGCTTTGTCTGAGGCATCCGTCGTTAGAATCTGACTCGCCTCTGGCCGGGTCACAGAGAGTCCCTTGTTTAGGTGACATTCCTGAGCCCACCACAAAAATTCCTTTTGAATGCAAGGTATTATCTGAATGACAGTGTCCATATCTTGGCAGTGCTGTGTCCATACATTTTCGAGATACCATTGTAGCTTCCTCATATGCAGTTTGGCATTGGGAAGCACCAGAATACAAGATGCCATGAACCCCAAGGCTTGAAGGACTGTCCTTGCAGTCAGCCTGGACTGATGAGACAATTGATGGAAGTACAGAGAAAGATTCTTTTGTTTGTCCGGGGTCAAAAGGCCATCTGGGATGCTGTATTCAGTCTCACACCCAGAAAGCACATGTCCTGAGAGGGTACTAGACTGGACTTTATTTCGTTCACAGAATACCCCAGGCATCTTAGCACTGCTATCACATACTGTAAATGATGAAGAAGTTCGCCCTTTTCTTGGGCCAGAATCAGGCAATCGTCCAAATAAGGATAGATCTGTATTCCTCTTAGCCTGAAGAAAGCTATCATTGGAGCCAGAACCTTTGTGAACACTCTGGGCGCAGTAGATAAGCCAAAGGGCAATGCAGAGAACTGATAATGAGAAGTCCCAGCCAAAACGCAGATACTTCCTGCAACTGAGCCTGATAGGAACATGAAGGTAAGCCTCCTTGAGATCCAGAGTCACCATCCAGTGATCTTTGCCCAGCAGAGGCAAAAGCTGTTGTAACGTCAACATTTTGAACTTGGGAATGTCCAGATATGTGTTGAGGATAGATAAATCCAAAATTGGTCTCCACGTGTTCCCCTTCTTTGGTACTAGGAACAGGCGAGAATAAAATCCTAGGCCCACTTCTGGCAGAGGGACCGGTTGTATGGCCCCTATTTGAAGTAGCAGAGAAATTTGTTTGTGAGCCTCTAGTCTTTGCTGAGGAGGAACGTCCGGCATGCCTTTGAAAGGAGGCAAGGTATGGAAATAAAACTTGTAACCTTGGTGTATGATATCCAATACCCATCTGTCTTGGGTAATCAAACTCCAATTTTCCTTGAAGAGTGCCAACCTTCCTCCCAAAGGTGCTGCCAGGCAAGAAGGATCTGGCAGCTGAAAAGGTAGGTCATTGGGCCTGTTTACGAAAGGACTGACCCCTGCCCTCACCCGAAGATTGTGCAGGTGAACTCCCTGTTCTAGGTCTGAAGGAACTCTGAGCTCTACCCCTACCACGTCTAGATCTACCCCTAGACTGAGAATCATAAGAAAGATACGTCCCCCCTTAGCAGGCCAATTCCTACTAAACTTCGGAGGCTGAACCTGCAAAAAATCTTTAACAGCCTGCATAGACTTAGCCTTGTCTTCCATTTTCTTCAAGACTGACTCCACAGGTGAACCAAACAACACATCAGACTGTAAAGGAGCATCCAAAATCCTTGTCTTAACATGGTCAGATAAATTCTGATCCCTCAGCCAGGCGTGCCTGCGAAGAACTGAACCAGTGGCAGCCACCCTAGACGAGGCCTGTACAGCATCAAAACCACATTGCAAAGAATGCTTACCCACTTGTTCAGAGACATGCACCAAATCTTGCAATTCTTTACACTCAATGCCTTCCACCAGAGCATCTACCTTAGACTTCAATTGAGAAAGAAGATAGTTTTGATATTTCAACATGTGAAACTGGCAATTCAAAGCCCTCATAGCTAAGGTGGAAGAAGTATAGACTTTCTTTCCCCATCTATCCAAAGCTCTGGCCTCTTTATCTGGAGGCACCGGATTCTTTACAACAGAGGCCTTGACACCCTTAGGTCCCTGACTAACAGTTTCTGGGTCCGCCCTAGGACTCATAAAGATATTTATGAGCCTCAGGCACCCTGTAATATCTATCCAGCTTAACAGGAGCAGGAGGCAAAGAATCAGGATTAAGAGAAGCCTCTGCAAACACATCCTCCACAACATCCAGAACAGGTGGTATAGCCAAGGGCCTATGCTGGGGCAAAAGCAAAAATTCCCGAAGCCTTTTCCTGGAATCAGAGAAATCCTGACCTTCCCACTTAAAATGTTCCCTCATGGAATGAAGAGTCTCTGAAAAAGAGAAATCCTCTGGAGGAGAAGCAGAAGGAGTCGAATCATCTGCATCAGAATCAGAATAAGGAGAGTATTCCTGCAAGTCTTCAGCCGAAGACTCTGAAACATCCAAAGCCTGCTCAAAACTCCCCAACTCTGGCTCCACCCTAGGCCTCTTATCAGGAGGGGGCAAAGAACCTCTAATCAAAGTAATTAAATCTTCTGCCATTTTAAGCATGTGCTTCTTGGGCACAGACCCTGCTGAACTAGGAGTGACACCAACAGAAGCTAAACCTGGCCTGCCTCTGGGAGAAGCCTTGGAAACAGAAGGAGAGGGCCTAACCACCCTAGGAAGGGAGGGGAGTACAGTAACCTGAGAAGTCCCTTCAGCCTGACCTACCTCCTGAGAGGCCACATCCTGCAATATCAAAGTCTCCCCCTGGGACTCCAGAGAAGCCTCCGCGAACCACCGGTTCCACTGACGCCTCTAAAGAACCGGCGTCCGCACGACTCTTCTTGCCTGGGCTTAGCTGCTTTGTCTTTGCGCTTCTTCGAGAAGCGGGCCGGAGCATCCGACGGCATATTATAATTGCACCGCTCAAGACCAACCTGGCACAATCTAACCTTCGCTTAATAGTGCGCTTATTGAACCTAGCACAAAAGCGACACCCAACAACGTCGTGCTCAGGCCCCAAACAAGGAATACACAAAGTATGATAATCTCTATGCGGTATCTGCTTCCCACAAGAAATACAGTTATTCACTTTTTCTGACATCCAGTAAACCACTGAGGCAAGAAAAAACTAAAATATTCCCCAATGGGGTACTTAGCCAACTTTGACTCGGTCTGAAACTCCGAATTCGAAAAATTTCAGAACGCCGAACGGCACTTGCAACGCTGCTTCTGCATCGGACCATGCGGCAAAAAAGACAGAGGATATGACGTCGGTCATGCGCATTTGTACCCTGACGTCCTGATGTCAGTCTTAAGCGCCTTGACCGACGTCAGCCTAATACTTTGATATTCGGGCCGACCGAGGACAGCGGACTACCCAAGTGTAAGGACTGCAGCAATGTGAGATGAAGAACATCGACAAGAAGTGACGTCATGATCAGGGCCTAGGCAAGGTATGCAATAAGAATGAAAATCCTTAGGAGGTATTTGCTTCCCACAAGAAATACAATTGTTAACTTTTTCTGACATCGGTCCGAGGCAAGAAAAGTTTCCCCAACGGGGTACTTAGCTTTACAGAAGACTTTGGTCTGAAATTCGAATTCGAAAATCTCAGGAGTCGGCCGACCGGCACTTGCGAACTGCTTCTGCTTCGGGCACCGCACGGCAAGAAAGACTGAAGGAAATGGCGTCAGTTGCAATATATGTACAACTGGCGCACTGATGTCAGGGATGAGGCGACAGCAACCGACGTCGGACCAAGACTTTGGAAATCCGGCCGACTGCGGGACCATCTGACGACAGGATAACCCAAGTTTGATGACTGCAGCAGGGTAACACGATGAACATATATAGTTTAATTAAACAAAGTGTACTTTCAATTTACAGGCCATAATTTAATTTATTTCAGGTAGTCCAGATACTGGTATATTGTATACCATTAGACTTAATTAGGGAGAGCTGTCATTCTGGGGAAACAAGCAGCCCTAGTTTCAGTGAAAGCTCTGTGGTTGCTTGCAGGTAGGAAGTTGCAGGATGTTGATGCAATGTGTTTTATGTATTATTTTTAATGCATTTGTCATTTCAAAGCATAGTTTTCTTTGATGCAAAAGAATGCAGGACTGAATCAGCCATATAATGTTTAACTGACAATAATGGGATAGAAAGATTATAAGTGATGTATAATGTTTGCAGCTACAGTTGTTTCAATGGTGTCTGTGATGCATAACTATTTTTGGGCCTGTGTCCCACTTTTATTTTTCACTTTGTCCAGATTTCTTGCTCTAAGGTTGAGAGGTATGGTTTCATACTAAATCAGAAGTTGTATTTACCTTGGAAGACTTTTCGGCATAATTATGAAAAACAGAGCCTTTTTAATATCTCTGCTTATTTCCAATATAAACTGCCATGCAACCTTGCAAATAACCTTCTTATTAAGCTACTTTACTTCTTTTGGAATTGACAGGTATGATTCATCTCTTCGGACATAAGTATAGAGTGCTAATGTGACAGATTTCTTGCAGCAGTCTGTGGTTTACATAATCACAATAACTTTTCTGTGTTTCTGGGTGTGTAATCAATTTAACAGTTTTAAAGATGTTTTCCAAAAATAAATAAATAATCCTCTCTACACTTTGAGCTATTGACAAAGTCTGGGAATTTGTTTTTTTCTAAAGCGAAGGTCAGCATTACAGCTCAGTAAACTGTCAGTCTGTGAGTAACTTCTGCACAAATTAAAATGTCTGAATGTCAAATGGCTTTAGATTGGAGGGAAGTTTATTTTTATTTATTTTATTTTACATTTGTTTACCGGGAAAGTCCGACTGGGCACAGGTCCATTTTCAGCAGAGGCCCGGGGAGAAAAGCTCCAAAAATAACACAAAACAAATACATGAGAGAGAGAGACAGCATATTATGGATGTAGTACTCATACAATATGGCAGAGATGACATCTTGTAACAGTGAGAATCATTGTGGTACAGAATAAACTTAAAAACATTTTTTTTTACAGTTATAATTACAGCAAGGCAAATATTAATGAGTTAAGTTTTTAGGAGAAAGCTGTTTGTACATAGCTGAAGCTCTGAAACAATCTTTTGGTATGGATTAACCTGGGGATTGACACAAGTTATATGTTTACACCAGTATGTAGCATTATAGTTTATGGTTTTCTTATTGATTTACTTTTTGCCGAGCAGCTCTTTGTTGATTTACTGATGGTCCTTTTGGTGGTGGGAAATTACATGGATGAATCCATCTCTATTATGATTTTTTTTCAGATATTTTGACTTCCAGACAATTTCATTCAGTTTGTGTGTGTCATGTGATTACTGAGGTTGCCTATTTTACAAGTAGGGGCTTTTTTTTGTGTGTGCGTGTGTGTGTGTAAGAGAGATTTAATATGTATACTGAATATAATTTTGCAAATGGAATTCTTAGTTAAACATGCCCCTCTTCTTGGGCAACTAGACTTGAGTAACCAATATTAGATCTTAGCCATCCAACTGGGAAAGTTTAGTATGTGGATTTTCCATCTGGTTTGATGAAGGCTATGCTACTTACCCAAGGACTACATTTATGGCTATCTATCCAGCCATCATGTTGCTGAACTACATTGTTTGATAATGAGAGGAGCTTTTTTACAGACGTTGAAGGTTTTTGTGTCAAGAACCTGTCCATAAAAAGTGGCTTGTTTATGTTGTAGTGAAAGCTGTGGTCTTTGTAGTGAGCGTTTTAAGTATAACCAGTATTTCTGAGGTAGAGGATGTCTCCTTAAGGCAGGATCTTTCTTAGCCTGGAAAGCAAGCCAATGGTGAAATTTATAGGGACCAGTGAGAGACAGAGGAAAGCAAGAAGCTTTTTAGTCTGTTTAGATAACTAAGTGAACTTAGTCCTTTGATCTTTTTTGGCAGAAATGGTTGTAGTCTTTCTTTTGACAGGGTGTTTTGCTGAGGCACATGTCAAAAGGGGCATTGCACTCAATAATGGCTCTTGTAAAGGAAGAATACAGGGATGTTATGACCGCTTTGTCCCTGGATGAGATACCCTTACTAATGAATTGAGCCATGTAAAAATCTTTCCTTACAACGGAGACAACGTGGTGGTCAAAAGTCAGGTTTCTATCAACCTGGGAGCCCAAGTACCATACAACTTATTGCATGCTTACAATATTGTTATTAATGTGATAATTTGTGGGGACATCACTCTCTTCAAAGGGGATGATGATGCATTTTTTGGCATTTAACTTGAGGCCATGTTTCTGGCACCAGTTATTTGTTTGGGTGAGACTCTCTTGTAGCTTATTCAGAATTGTTTTATTAAGTCAGTAATGTGAATTCTTTACTTTATTGCAAATTTGTTGCCTTATTTTTGTGGATTATAGTATTGTAGGACTGCTGATGTTGACATTTTACGTAGTTGGACTGCTGGAATGGTTTTCCCAGTGAGAAATGCTAGTGCTGTAGTGAATATCTGTTTATTTGTAAAATATATATATATATATATATATATATATATATATATATATATATATATATATAGATATAGATATATTAACTAAGATGTTGGAGTTAACTGTTAGATTAGAGAATTAGAATGAGAATTAGAATTTTAAGGGAAATATTAGGCATTTATTACATTTATTCATTGTTCAAATGCACCTACAGTACAGCCAGGAAATCGACTGTGGTCTTCCGGAGCAACTAAAGAGTTAACTATATGATATATTTTATATGCGGCCCCAGGACCATTTCTGTTCACTCAATGCGGCCCCAGCAAGCCAAAAGGTTGGACACCCCTGGTTTAAAGCTTAAAGTATTCTCCTAAACTAACTAGACTGAGATTAACTGCTTCTCTTCCACTGTCCCTTGCTAACACACATATATATATATATATATATATATATATATATATATATATATATATATACACACACACACAAACACACACACACACACATATATATATATACATATATACATATATACATATATACATATATATATATATAAAAACAAGTAATCTCTGTGGTATCCCCGAAGTCTCAAAACAACCCACTAAACAAGTGTAGTGGGTCCAAAAACAAAACAGTGCAAGAAAAGTACAGTTTTGTACCTACCATAAATGTAGATGTTCGAAGATCCACATTGCTGCAGTCCTTAGATATGGGTAGTCCGCTGTCCTCGGTCGGCCCGAATACCAAAGTATTAGGCTGACGTCGGTCATGGCGCTCAGATCTGACATCAGAGCGTCAGGGTATAAAAGCGCATGACCGACGTCATATCCTCAGTCTTTTCTTGCCCCAGATGTCAGAAGGCCCTAAAAAGAATGGCCACAGCCCAAAAACAGGATACCTCCCAAAAACATGCCCAATAACAACCATCACCCAAACCATATAACCATGCCAAACTACAGAGGGGAAGGAGGGAGGGTAAATTGGACTGCAGCAATGTGGATCTTCGAACATCTACATTTATGGTAGGTACAAAACTGTACTATGTTCTTCATCTCACATTGCTGCAGTCCTTAGATATGGGTAGAATCCCAAAGCAGAGGTAAAGGGAGGATGGCAAAATCATAAAGCATTAGGGGCTGCTAAAATGCCCTGTAATATTGCAGTGGCAAATCCAGCCCTAGACTTAGAATAAAGAGGAAGGTGGTAATGTTTAGAAAAAGTATGTACTGAACTCCAAGTGGCTGCTTCCAAAATATCTTTGTAGCTACCCCTTAGAAAGGCAGTAGAAGTGGCAGTAGCTCTAGTGGAATGAGGTCTGATTCCAGCCGGAATCTCCTTACCATGATGGGAATAGCAGAAAGAAATACAAAACCAATCCATTTAGAAATAGTTTGTTTTGACACAGGTTTTCCCTGAGAACCCAAAGCAAAAGAAACAAACAACTGCTGAGACTGCCTGAACCCTTTGGTTCTGCTCAAATAATAACGCAACTGCCTATGAATATCCAAAGTATGCAAAATCTTCTCCCCTTTATTTTGGGGGTTTGCATAAAAAGTAGGCAAATGAATAGTTTGGTTCAAGGCCACACTAGAAACCACTTTAGGCATAAAGGAAGGATTAGTACGCAAAGATACCCTATCCTTATGAAAAATCAGGAAAGGTTCCACTGCCATAAGGGCCTGTAATTCAGAAACCCTTCTTGCAGAGGTAATGGCCAACAAAAAAGCAGTCTTCCATGATAAATACTTTAACTCGGCAGTAGCTGCAGGCTCAAAAGGTTGTAGAGTAAGTTTTTCCAACACAAAATTGAGATCCCAAGCAGGAGTAGGAGCTCTACGTGGGGGTCTTATGTTCTTTGCCCCTCTAAGAAACTGCTTAAACAAAGGATGAGAAAATAAAGGAGGGTCACAGTCATAGTGAGCAGAAATGGCTGCAGCATGAACCTTTATCGAGGAGAAAGACAAACCCTTGTCCAATAGCTCAGTAAGATATTGAAGAGAAATACTTAAATCAGGCTTGGAAACATCAAAGTCCTTCGCTTTGCTCCAAATAAAAAATCTCCTCCATTTATCAGCATAAACTTTCCTTGTACTAGGCCTTCTGGCCTCCAAAATAACATTCAAAACTTGCTGTGGAAACTGAGACCCTCCAGGGTCTAAAGCAGAATATGCCAGGCTGTTAGATGCAGAGACTGAATCTTGACATTGAGGAAGTGATTGTCCTCCTGAGACAAAAGATGCGGAATCAAAGGCAGAGGCCATGGAGGCTCCCGTACTAAACTCCTCAGTAGTGGGTACCAGTGCTGTCGAGGCCAATCCGGCGCTATCAGAATCATGGATGGCCTGTCTTGTCTGGCCTTCAAGAGTACCTTGGGAATGAGAGGCAGAGGTGGAAAGGCATAGACATGAAGATTGCTCCAACTGAATGATAGAGCATCCACCTTCCAAGCTGTGGGATGAAACATTTTTGTGCAAAACTTTGGCAACTGGTAATTTAGTGGAGAAGCCAACAGATCTATGTCTGGAGTCCCCCATAACACTGTCAACTTTTGAAATACATGAGGATCCAGTTTCCACTCGTGAGGATCCACTATTTGTCTGCTCAACACATCTGCTAAGGAGTTCTGTGCTCCTGGTAGAAACCTTGCCTGAAGATTGAGGTGTAAACTGAGAGCAGTCTCCCACAAAATCATCGCTTGCCTGCAAAGAGGGTACGAATGGGACGCCCCTTGCTTGTTGATGTACCACATGACAGTAGTGTTGTCTGTTTGAATCAACACCTGCCCTGGGAGAAGTAAATCCTTGAAAGCCATCAATGCAAATTGGACTGCTAACATCTCCTTCAAGTTGATATGCAAATGTTGAAGTCTGACAGGCCACGTGTCTTGCACCCATTTTCCATTGAGGTGTGCTCCCCAAGCCTTGTCGGAGGCATCTGTCGTTAGAATCTGACTCGCCTCTGGTCGGGTCACAGAGAGTCCCTTGTTTAGGTGACATTCCTGAGCCCACCACAAAAATTCCTTCTGAATGCAAGGTATTATCTGAATGACAGTGTCTAGATCCTGGCAGTGTTGTGTCCATACATTTTTGAGATAACCATTGAAGCTTCCTCATATGCAGTTTGGCATTGGGAAGCACCAGAATACAAGATGCCATGAACCCCAAGGCTTGAAGGACTGTCCTTGCAGTCAAGCCTGGACTGTAGAGACATTTGATGGAAATAAAGACAAAGGCTTCTTTGTTTGTCCGGGGTCAAAAAATACATCTGGGAAGCTGTATTCAGTCTCACACCCAGAAAGCACATGTCCTGAGAGGGTACTAGACTGGACTTTGTTTCGTTCACAGAATACCCTAGGCATCTTAACACTACCATCACATACTGTAGATGATGAAGAAGTTTGTCCTTGTCTTGTGCAATAATCAGGCAATCGTCCAAATAAGGATAAATCTGTATTCCTCTTAACCTGAAAAAGGCTATCACTGGAGCCAGAACCTTTGTGAACACTCTGGGCGCAGTAGATAAGCCAAAGGGCAATGCAGAGAACTGATAATGTAAATTTCCAGCCCGAAAGCGTAGGTACCTCCTGCAACTGGGCCTGATAGGAACATGAAGATAAGCCTCTGAGATCCAGAGTTACCATCCAGTGATCTTTTCCCAGCAGAGGTAAAAGCTGTTGTAACGTCAGCATTTTGAACTTTGGAATGTCCAGATAAGTGTTGAGGATAGATAAATCCAAAATTGGTCTCCACGTGCTTCCTTTCTTTGGTACTAGAAACAGGCGAGAGTAAAATCCTAGGCCCACTTCTGACAGAGGAACTGGCTGTATAGCTATTTGAAGAAGTATAGAAATCTGCTTGTGAGCCTCTATCCTTTGCCGAGGAGGAACGTCTGGCATGCCTTTGAAAGGAGGCAATGTATGGAAATAGAACTTGTAGCCTCGGTTTATAATGTCCAACACCCATTTGTCCTGGGTGACTAAAAGCCAGTTTTGCTTGAAAAGTGCTAACTTTCCTCCCAAAGGAGCTGCCAGGCAAGAAGAATCTGGCAGCTGAAAATGCAGGTCATTGAGCCTGTTTACGAAAGGACTGGCCCCTGCCTTCCCCTGCAGGTTGTGCAGGCGAACTCCAAGTTCTAGGCCTGAATGTACTATGAGCTCTGCCCCTGCCACGTCTAGATCTACCCCTAGACTGAGAATCAGAAGTAGGGTACATCCACCCCTTAGTAGGCCAATTTCTACTAAACTTTGGAGGTTGCACCTGCAAAAAATCTTTAACAGTCTGCATAGACTTAGCCTTGTCTTCCATTTTCTTCAAAACCAACTCCACAGGGGGACCAAACAAAACTTCAGACTGTAAAGGGGCATCCAGAATTTTAGTTTTAACATGCTCAGACAAATTCTGATCCTTAAGCCAGGCATGCCTACGAAGAACTGAACCAGTGGCAGCCACCCTAGAAGAGGCCTGTACAGCATCAAAACCACACTGCAAAGAATGCTTACCCACCTGTTCAGATACATGTACTAAATCCTGCAATTCTTTACACTCAATGCCCTCTGCCAAAGCATCCACTTTAGATTTTAGCTGAGAAAGGAGGAAATTCTGATACTTCAACATATGAAACTGGCAATTTAAAGCCCTCATTGCTAAAGTAGAAGAGGTATACACCTTCTTACCCCATCTATCCAAAGCTCTAGCTTCCTTATCTAGAGGAACCAGATTCTTAACAACAGAGGCTCTAACACCCTTAGGCCCCTGACTAATAGTTTCCGGGTCCGCCCTAGGACTCTTATACAGATATTTATGAGCCTCAGGCACCCTGTAATACCTGTCCGGTTTAACTGGCGCAGGAGGCAAAGAATCTGGATTAAGGGAAGCCTCCGAGAAAACATCTTGAACAACATCCAAAACAGGAGGTATAGCCAAGGGTCTATGCTGTGGTAAAAACAAGAATTCCCTAAGCCTCTTCCGTGAATCAGAGAAATCCTGTCCTTCCCACTTAAAATGCTCCCTCATGGAATGCAGAGTTTCTGAAAAGAAAAATCCTCTGGAGGAGAGGCAGAAGGAGTGGAATCCTCTGCATCAGAATCCGAATAAGGGGGAAAATCTTGAATATCTTCAGCAGAAGACTCTGAGTCATCTGAGGCCTGATCCAAACTTTCCAACTCTGGCTCCACCCTGGGCCTCTTATCAGGAGGGGGCATAGAACCTCTAATTAAAGTAATCAAATCTTCTGCCATTTTAAGCATGTGCTTTTAGGCACAGACCCTGAAGTACCTGGAGTGACACCAGAGGAAGGCAAAACAGACCTGCCCTTAGAAGAAGCCTTAGAAATAGTAGCAGAAGGCCTAACCACCTTAGGCATAGACGGGAGAACAGTAACCTGAGAGGCCCCTTCAGCCTGACCTGACTCCTGTGAGGCCACATCCTGCAAAATCAAAGTTTCCCCCTGAGACTCAACAGAAACTTCAGTCGGATCCACCTGTTCCACTGTAGCTTCTACAGGACCGGCGTCCGAAACGGACGAATCATCCTGTCTAGTTTTCAAAGATTTGTCTTTGCGCTTCTTCGTGGAAGCGGGCGTCGGAGGATCCGACGGCATATTATAATTACACCGCTTACCAAAGACTAACCTAGCGCAATCTAACCTTCGTTTTATGGTGCGCTTATTAAACCTAGCACAAAACCGACACCCGACTACGTCGTGCTCAGGTCCCAAACAAGGAATGCAAAGAGAGTGATAATCCCTATGCGGTATCTGCTTCCCACAAGAAATACAATTATTCACTTTTTCTAGCATCCGGAATTAACTGAGGCAAGAAAAAACAAAAATATTCCCCAACGGGGTACTTAGCCCAACTTGGTTTCGGTCTGAAACTCAGAATACGAAAATTTCAGAACGACGAACGGCACTTGCAACGCTGCTTCTGCATCGGACCATGCGGCAAAAAAGACTGAGGATATGACGCCGGTCATGCGCTTTTATACCCTGACGCTCTGATGTCAGATCTGAGCGCCATGACCGACGTCAGCCTAATACTTTGGTATTCGGGCCGACCGAGGACAGCGGACTACCCATATCTAAGGACTGCAGCAATGTGAGATGAAGAACATCTTCTCTGTGTGGAAGATTTTCAGTCCATACATTTCTAGTTAATCACTGTATATTAATCAGATCAGACAAAAGTAGTAGAAGTAAACAAACTTGTCTTAAGTAAAAAAAAAAGAGAACTTAAACTTGCCTTAAGTATATATTATTATTATTTTTTATTTATTTTTTTTTTTACTTAAGACGAGTTTAAGTTCGCTACTTCTACTTTTGTCCGATTAATATACAGTGATTAACTAGAGATACATGGACTGAAAATCTTCCACACAGAGAAGTTTCTTACACTGTTTTTCTAACATACATACAGTCACATGTGTTTTCCTTCTCTGTCCAACAGGATCCACTGTCGATACATTTTTCAACACTAGCAAATTTACAAATGCATCTGGATATTCAAATGCCATACAGTTCCAGTACATTTGTAACTCAAGCATCTTGTACACATCATTTTGACAGTCAAAGGATATATAATTCTTTACAAAACTCCAGCTTGCTATGCTGCCACTAACCCATGTCATCACAGGCACCACCTATAAACACTAAAGGAAGTAATGCCATATACACAACAGTACTGAACTATAAGGGAATTACAGAATGGGAGCAATTAGGTTGCGTCAAAACCTCAGCAAAACTTACATCACTGCAGGAATTAGTTACATATAGCCAAATTATAATTGTATCTTTTTGGAAGAGAAATGTGCAAACCCCCAATGCTACTAAGTGACTGGCTACATGGGATAAATGGCTAGGAGTTAAAAAGGGAAGAGCCTGAACAATTTACATGGACACTTGAGAACTTAGATCAAAAGCACTGAAGAAAAATAATGAGTAGGTGCCATAATCAAGAAGGTGGGTTACTTGCAGATGGTGAATGGGGGGAGTTTGGCAAGCTTTATGAAGAGTGAACAGATGGTCCAAATATAAAAGACCAACAAAAACATTTCTTGTGTAGCTGGTATCTCACTTCAGCCAGGCAGGCACAGCATCACTTTAAGGGGGGGGGCAAAAAGTGATGGAGGTGTGCACAGCTGGCAGCAGATAACATTCAAATGTTTTGATACTGTCCTGTGGTTAGGCCCCATTGGCAACACCTCCATCACTTCTTGGGACAAATCTTTAAAACTACCATCTTTGAGAAGTGGGAAATTCTGGTTATTTTGGGCTAATAGATACACGGACTGGCCACCACTTACGAGCTCTGGAGGTGGGTTGGGTACTCTAGTGTCATAAAGAGTACTTGCGCAAAACAGTGGAAACCTAAGAAACACATGTCACTGACTCAGTCTCTCTCCTGCGTAAACATATACATAACATTCTGCGCTCATTTAAGGAGCCTAAACAAACTGAGAGACTTCCATCTGCGTGGAACATTTTCTTTACTGCGTATGAAAATATTTTGGTACCAACATGTTTTGTAGAAATCTGACAATTCACATCCTAGTTGAATCTGTAAATAATATAAAAAGTTATAGCCTTATTTAGATCTAATAAACTACTATTTTTACTTATGTTAATTGACTGTTTACACTGTTGTCTTGCTTGTACGGTTCTTTGAATAGTACAAATGCAATCAAGATACAGTTAAAAAAGGAAGCTTTAGAAACAACACCCGCTGAATTACAAAAGTCACATAGGTTTATAGGTGAACACTAGGCTAACTGTCCCCAAGGCTATTTTGAGTCTAGCAAATAACCCAAGGTCAAAATTAAACCCTGCAGCTTGTGTCTATGAGGGGGGGGGAGACCTTAACCATTATGCCAAATGCACCCCATGATGAGATGTGAAATGAAAGAAACTAATCATCTATGACTATAAATTTAGTCTTGAATTGTCCTTCAGATAACTCCATCAGAGACTGAGACGTCTAATTAACAAGTTCCTGTTGGAAGCATAATGTGCAGGAGACAGTTTACCTCCAACAATATGAATGTGGAGGACAAAACTTGTAAACAAATTCCTAAGTTTTGCCCAATGCTCTGGACTCCCTATCAAGACAATGGTTGAGCAGAACTCTTATGGAGTTAAAAGCCTTTTTTTATGATGGCAGGTGTACACCCAAGAAGACTGAATGCTGTAATGAAATCAAAAGGTGCTTCAACAAAGTATTAGTTTAAGGGTGTGCACACTTATGCAACCAGCTTATTGTACATTTTTTATTTTTTATATTTTCCCCTAAAAGATTTGTTTTTCAATTGAATTGTACAGGTTATAGGTCACATTAAAGGTGGAAAAAATTTTGAAATGATTTATTGTGGTCTCATTTATTTACATCATAAAAACATGGCATTTTAACAGGAGTGTGTACACATTTTTATATCCAGTGTACATTAAGGAAAAACAAAAATAATTTCAATTCCTAGGCACTATTCCATAACCCTGCACAGACAAAAATCTGAAACAGTTTAATCTAATGCATTTCAATCATTTGTACCAGCTTTTTTTTTTTTTGCCTTCAATGAAAGCAATATTCGACCAACTGACTTGCACCAGACAGGGGTCATAGCAAGAACCACAAGTTTCCCATACAAATGCACTCTTCTATGCACTTGCTCGATGCAGGCTACTTCTAACAGTCATCTTGGTCAGCCACCAGCCCATGTCCAGGCTTGCCTCTTTCCTCCGAATGAATGCTACAGCCCACAACCACACCCTCTCTCAAGGACATGCTCATCTGGTCAGCTTTGTCCAGAAACCAAGCCATTAATCGAACAAAATCACATGGGCAATAGGGCTCTCCCTCTACACTACCCGGCTGGCTAATAAGAAGTTATGTACTCACCATAACATTCCATCTGAGTAGGTAAACTTCATTTGTCAGCAACCTATGGGTCTTCGGATCCATATCGGATCCGAGCCAGCAGTTTCCAACAGTATAGATCGAGCTCCAAGCTCCTCCCCTACCCATAATCCCCTGCCAACCCTACCTGACCTCAGATCGAGTTTGCCCACAGCTAGATAAGCATACAAAAATCACCCGCAAAACTAGCTACATACCCTTGCCATAAGGAAGGTAACATCTCGAACATCCGAAGGTCAGGGGGACGGAGGGGGCGGTCGGTTGCTGACAAATGTTTACCTACTCAGATGGAACGTTATGGTGAGTACATAACTTCTTAATCTGAAGTAGTTAACTTCATTTGTGCATCAACCTATGGGACAGAGTCCCCAGCTACCTAAATCTTGGGCGGTCCTCAAGGAAGGATGTTCCGGAGCACTGCAGAGCCAAAGGATGCTCTCCCTCTGGAGACAATATCCAGCTTCTAGTGATTAATGAAGGTATGAGACAAAGCCCATGCTGCTGATGAGCAGATATCAGAGAGTCTAGAACGAAAGGCTGCCGAGGTAGAGATAGACCAGGTAGAGTGGGCATGGACTCCTAGAGGTGCAGGGGCCGACCAGTACTTTCATATGCCAACAGAATACACTGAGAAATCCAGTGTGACTTTAGAAATAGCCTTTCCTAAGTTAAATTTGGCAAAGGAAATGAACGACTGATCTGATTGCCTATGACCAGCTGTTCTGTGTAAATAAAAGCGCAGTTGTCTGTGCACATCCAACGAATGTAACTTATATTCCCCTTTGTTCTGGTAGTTGGGGAAAAAAAAACTGGTAGGTTAATGGACTGATTAATATTCGATTCGGATGCAATTTATGGAAGAAAGGAGGGATTGGTCCTTGCATTATAATGTGACATATCCATAACAACGACCATGCCACCCTTGTCAGCTGGTCTGATAATGATGGTAGAGTCATCTTGCAATTTCTTAAGGCTTAACCTCTCCTTATGGGTAAGGTTATCAAACCTCATGGATCTTTTCACCTTCCTATTACTATAATAACTATGGAGCTCATCCTCCGTTAGTTTCAAAAATGCCTCTACCAGGGGATGATGTATAGGCACAAATTCACTGAGATTCTTAAATGTGAACTCTATTATCTACTAATTCATTATTAGAACCCTTATATACGTATTTCAGCAGTGCGTCACTAAAGATAAACCATTATCATCATGTGGGAAGTCTGAAATTTTGGTCAGACCAAAGATAAGGACAGAGCCAGTAGAACCAAGTAACAATACAAGCCCTGTTTTGTCTTTTCCTCTGCCTACACGCCTGGAGAAGGGCCCACGGAGGTCACGCTCCATGAGTCGAGGCAGACAGAAGAGGAAGTCATCAGGGGAACCTCTATCTCATCAAACCCTGAAAAAGAGGTGGACGAACAAGCATTAGTCCACAATTTATCTAGTGTGATTCTAAGTAGTGATGACATTAGATTATTGAGTAAAGGGTTAAATTTTATTCCAAAGAGTCAGAGTAAGCTGACTGATACAGTCACTGATCTTAAATTGTTTTGTAGGAACGTGATGCTGAAATACTTATATAAGGGTTCCAATAATGAATTAGTAGATAATAAAGAGTTCACATTTAAGAATCTCAGTGAATTTGTGCCTATACATCATCCCCTGGTAGAGGCATTTTTGAAACTAACGGAGGATGAGCTCCATAGCTATTATAGTAATAGGAAGGTGAAAAGATCCATGAGGTTTGATAACCTTACCCATAAGGAG
The DNA here is from genome assembly GCF_019279795.1 of Protopterus annectens. NCBI lineage: Eukaryota > Metazoa > Chordata > Ceratodontiformes > Protopteridae > Protopterus > Protopterus annectens. The sequence continues at coordinate 993,105,134 of NC_056734.1, read as the reverse complement.
AGGTTAAGCCTTAAGAAATTGCAAGATGACTCTACCATCATTATCAGACCAGCTGACAAGGGTGGCATGGTCATTGTTATGGATATGTCACATTATAATGCAACCATGGAAATTATGCTGCATGATAAATTTTATGAAGTGATTACAGTAGATGCCATCAATGATATAATTAGGTATGTTGGTTGCACTCCACTGGATATTTTTAAGAGCAATTTAATTGGGAAGGAATTGTATGAATATCTTTATATCCAGGCACCTGTTATTCCTGTTGTACATGGATTACCTAAGATACACAAAGACCCCAAAGATCCACCCATGAGACCAAATGTTTCTGGCCGTGGGTGGGTCACTGAACATTTATCTGTCTTTATAGAAAAGCACCCAAGGCAAGTTTTGAATAATACCTTTGTACTACGAGACTCTAAACAGTTCCTAGTTGACCTCTATGAATGTATTAAACAACAACGAACTATAGTGGATTGTCTATTTGTAACATCTGACGTTCAGTCCCTTTTCACAGTCATCCCAAATGGATTAGGACTCGCGTATGTTTTAGAATATCTAAGGGAACATAGTGGTTATGTGAATGTCAAAATTGATTTGATAGTACATTTCCTAGAATTGGTTCTTGAAAACAATTCATTCATGTTCAGAGATGCTATTTATAGGCAATGTGATGGTGTGGCTATGGGCACACCTTGTGCGAATAGCTATGCTAACATATTCTTAGCCTATTGGGAGGAACATGTGCTATTTTGTGAAACACTGTTTAGGGAACATGTAGTGTTCTATCGGAGTTTTGTTGATGACCTTTTTGTTTTATGGAAAGGGGCACCAGCACAATTGCAGTCTATGCATACAATGATGAACAATTTAACTACCTTTCTTAAGTTCACCATGCATTTCTCTGAGCATAAGATTGAGTTCCTTGATTTATTTGTGGAAGGGCTACCCGACGATATTATTAATACAGGGGTATACCGTAAGGCTTGTCACTGTAACTCATTACTCATGAGAACGAGTATGCATCCACCGTTCATATTCAGGAATATCATGAAAGGACAGGCGATCAGGGCCTCTAGGTTAAACCCTATGGATATAGGGTTTGCCAATGAATTAGATAGCCTGAGAAAGAGGTTAGTAGAAAGGGGTTATAATGTGAACGAGGTCAATCAGTATTTGGATGAGGTACATAATTTACGTTCAACAGTAGCCAGGTCGTATTTTGGACCCATTAATCCTAGTATCATTGGGGATGAAAAGACTGAACCTTGTGTTAAGTTCTCGACAATTTTTTCATCAGATCAATCTGAAATTAAGGAGATTGTAAGTAAGTTTTGGTGTGTCCTGCAGGTTGATGATGACCTAAAGCAGATAGTGGGGGAAGCTCTCCTCTTCCTCTTTAGGAATAAGAACAACTTGAAAAGGATGTTGTGTTATCCAAGATTGGATAAACGTCCTACGAAGGTCGGTTGTACTAGACCTTGTGGCCACTGCAATTTTTGCCCTTTCATAGACAGTAATGTAGAGTTTTTTCATCCAGATTTGCAAAGAGTTTTTCACACTAATGTGGAAGCTAATTGCATGACTGTTCATGTGGTTTACTTAGCAGTGTGTCAGCTGTGTTCTTCTTTTTACGTGGGTAAGACCAACCGCCCCCTTAGAGATAGGATGAGAGAGCACAAATATCACATTAGGAAGGGAACATTGCATATTGCCTTAGCTAAGCATGTAGCCACATACGGTCATGACCATGAGTTTCTGTTTAGAGTGTTAGAAGTCATCACCCCAACTCAGAGGGGTGGTGATGTTAGGACGTTTACTGAAGGTAAAGAAAGTGACTGGATAACACTACTAAGAGCTGACAGGGGACTAGGTTTAAATGAAAGGGCATCTATTAAACCTAGGTTGAGGCAGAGTAGACATGTGAAATGATCCTAGGCTTTTATAGCCATCTATTATTTTTATACACATAATAATGCTTACAATAAGCTCTATGTATTAAAACTTTTTATGTACTTGTATACTATATATAAATCTTATGTGCTAGTTTATTATGTGTTTTTATGCTCTGAGGGGAGGTGATGTTAGGACGTTTATTGAAGGTAAAGAGAGTGACTGGATAATATTCCTAAGAGCTGATAGGGAACTAGGCTTAAATGAAAGGGTTTCTAGTAAACCCAGGTTGAGGTAGCTTGGACATGTGAATTGATCCCAGGCTTTTGTATAAATTTGTTGTTTTATATATGGTAATGCTTATAATAAGCTTTTATGTACTAAAATTTTTTATGTATTAGATTATTATATACAGACCTTATGTGATAGCGTACTCTATATATTTTATAGGATGTTCCAAGCTATTTTATACACATATATATTTTTGTATCATGCTGCGTCTTGTAGCCTTTTGAAGCATGCTATGTCTTTAAATAGAGACTTGTGTTGAATTGATTCTTTTGATAGGTTGATTGTTTTTATGTTTCTCCCATATATAATATTGTTTGTTAGGAGGGTTTAATTATGGATCTGATGAAGCTGATACAGTGAAAGCGCTTATCCGTTTAACCTTATCTGCAATAAACTACATGGATTTTACAACTGGGACTGTTATCTTTTGTCATACTCTCACTTTCACTTCTGCTCAGTACACAGTTGCTGTTTTTATTTATAATTTTTTGAGCAGGGGTGTCAACCTGGGAAGCAGCAATCTACCTGATTTTAATTTTATACAAGTCAAACTGTCTACAGTTTTAAAACTGCTTAATGGGAAAAGGGGAAGCTATTTTTGTACTTCTTTACTCCTGCTACCCAATCATCAGCGCATTCTGGCCAATCAGCCCACTCATTCTCGATCACTGGGGCAAGGGTCAAATCAGAAGGGGCCATCAGGTAGGTAGTCACAGGAATAGTTTGATCCTCCTCCTGCTTTTTTGTGCCCTCGTCCTCACATGCACACAGTGAGGGGTAGGAGAGAGGATGCAGTAGACCAAAACAGAAGTCCCCTTGCTTCTGCTAAAGGTATTCTATACACTACTCCCCCACCCCACTCCCATAAAGGAGAGCATGCCATGCCCCTTATTACTCTCCCTCACTGCCTAGCTCCTTCTGTAGTGGAACCATTAATCAAACCCCAGTCTAATGGATCACAATCAGGGCTCAAACCCTCTGCACCACAGAGTCAGGCTAGGATATGTAGAAACCAATTAAATGCTTTTACTCCACAGTTAAATAGTAACCAACCCCCTACATGTAAAGCTACAATGCAACATCCCTGTATATTATTATGATTTTTTTTTTTAACACCCAAGATGGTTAACAGAGTAACAGCATTTTCAGTGGTGGCCTAGAAAAAAGGCCCAAATACAACACTAAGGATCATACGATGCAGTTGAGAACACAAAAACAGTTAAACTATGTCTGGTTAAAAAAAAAAAAAAAAATAGGAGTTAGTGATGTTTAAAAGGCACACCTAAACTACAAAGTAATGGTGAAGTGATGGACAAGGAACTACAGTGCATTCAAAACTATTCTCGTAGTTGCTTACATAATTAAAACGTTGATGGCAATCACATCCTTGCACGATACGTATACTATATACAACTGCTAATATCCAACTTAGCTAAGCAGAGCATAAGAAGATGAAGACAAAAGGAAGTATAATAGCTGCCGTGTGTGAAAACGGAAGGAAAAAAGAAGTGGTTGAGTAATGAGTCATCTGTATTTAAAAGTGGTAGTTTGGCAAGGAGAGCTCACAAAGAATAAAGAATATGACAGTCTGGTCTCAGAAAAGACAAAACAACAAGCAACTCAGTCACACAGTGTCATTAAGAACTGTTTGAGGTTAGCTATAAATCCAGGGAGGCTTCAAACCTTTGACATGAAAGGAAGATTATTTCACTGAATGGACAAATGTGATAAATATCTGCCACACCTATTACTGCTTTTGGGGGACAGTAAAACAAGAGAAAGTTTATACCTTCAGTAACTGGGCATAAAACGTCATTTACCGTGTAACCAAAATGAGACAGCCAGCTAATTTACTAATAATTTAGTGATCTTTGTTAATGATTTGTAACAAATTAAAATTTCGGGTGTACTACGTTAAGAGGGGAGCTGACAGGTCACAGTGTGGACAAATGGGGAGTTTTTTTTTTTTTTAAATAAATACAAGGACTGCCGCAGTTGGTGCTTGGCTGGCTTTTTCACAGAGGCTGTAGATCACCTGTATGCAGTAGCAAGCTGATGTTTTGAAATATTTCATTGTTTTAATAATCTGGTGTTACAAACTAAGGTCAGTCTACCAGAATGCCAAGGTATTATTCATGATTCTTGCTCTATTAAATACATTTCATTCTGTGAATCTGTGTCATCTCTCTCTCATGTTAGAATTGTTTTGATCTTTTAAAAAGACCAGCTACGGTAACATTTACAAGCCAGTCTTGTCGTTTAACAAAGCTACTTTCATTTATTTAATTCATTTATTAAATCAGGAGAGCCCGCTGGACACAAGTTCTTTATCTAGGCAAATGGAGGCTGAGGGAATCGAAACCTGGATTACAGGAAGCAGTTTTTTATAACAGTTCATAGTTTTAATCCTGTATTGCCAGACAAATGTGCTGTGCGTGACAGAAAGGTGACTGAAAAACTTTCTATTCTGCTAGCTACCCATCAGCTTTACCTTACGCTACTGATGATTTTACCTGGTTAAGACGCATGTGGAATATTGACGTAAAAAAACAGACAAGCTATGTACAGGTTAAGTCTATTAATGCACAAACTTATTCTTCCTGTATCCTAGGTGTACTTCAAGACAATAAAAATTACCCATGACTATCTACTACAATTAGAAACTCTGTTACGCTCTCTGTAACTGTGGTGCTGTTTACAGAACAGCACAAATTAGTTTAAAGCAGAACTATGCGGGTAGACCTACTACACTACAGCAACAGTTTTACTCTACCCCTAGCCAGTGTCTTTTCAACCATCTCCTAAAACAGCTGAAGTTGCTTCTACTAAAATGTGTTGCATCATCTTAGACTTTTCACAAAATTCTCATGTTCAAGCCCCTCAAAACAAATACCCATGTTCCTCTCCTCATCATCTCGTATCAGAGACGAGGGGTGTAAGCAGTATGGAGGCTAAATAACATAAATATGTGGTCTAACTTTGATTATGAGTATCTGAGCAAGATACAAATATCACATGACAAAAGGAAGGAATTACTATTTTACATTACACTAAAAATCTGACAGATGGAAATACATCAGACTAAATAAAACAGAATTCTCCACAGTTTTTTCTACTTGCTAGCATAATCATAAACCTGCACTTAATCACACTAACAATCTGATTAACACATGGCCAAGAGTACTGAGCATAAGAATAAGAAGACAAAAGGAAAAAGCCTTAAAGTGCATCTCAGGTCACAAACTACTAAAACACACAAAACCTTCCTCTACCCAGAATAAAAATCAAAAACAGCATCACCATTACATAGCAAAATAACAATCCACATACCATAATTACCAGGCCTACAAAAAGCAACCAACTATGCAAATCACTAAGATAATGTTACTGTAATGGCAGAATCAGTGTGATCATACTGGATGAACAATTTGAAAGAATATGATCATGCAGCAATGTCCTCATGACAGCAAGAAAGGCCCAACTACCAAGCCAAAATATTACCATTAAACCCCTATGTCACCATAATCCAAATACAAAACACAAACCTTCTAAATCGCTGATTTAGAAACTGTCAGAAGCACAGAGAACTCCTGCATGTGTTAGGTATGGAGATGGACATGTGACTATTTGCATCTGATAGAATGCACCACTCTCCTCAGTGGAGGTACAAATACAAATGCATTGAAGGGAGCAAATATGCCTAAAATATTACCATAATCCGAAAATGATAATGTTAGCAAGTAACAAAAGAAAACGTACAGAAGAGAAAGCAGCTCTACTAAAATGTGAGAAGCCTTAATAATACAGTAAGGTAACTCAAAACTTTCCTCTAAGTGGAAGATGATGAAAACTGCGGTCACTGAATCATATCTTAAAATCATCACACCTCAAACAGCAGGGTTTTCTGCCTTTCCCTGTTATGTACCCAATATTGACATGTTTGCTAGGGACTATTTAACTGCCAGCAAACAAGAGTCTCAAAATGAAATGGAACTAATTATTGCACGTCATAAATCACAGTGACACTGTACCACAAACAAACATCACTACCAATGACTCTGTAAATAGTCAATAAATAAATAAATAAATTAGCAGCTAACAGTCAACAAAACTACAGAGGGCAGCAACATCTTCAACAATCCTGGTTCTCCCCTCTAGACGTCACCTCACTCTCTAACTCTCAGCATGACATTGTTTTGAAAGGATCAGCACTGAAACAAATGAAAATAAATCCACCATCAGACTTTTCTACTGGGAATTAGGGTGCTATAATTACGATTCTCAAAACAACAGAATAGTGTCCCATTTAAACTATGCAGATTTAAGGGACTTTTATACCATTAACTTTTGTTTTCAAAGACCTACACATACAGAAAATATCTGGAAATCATTACGGATGCTTCACCATGTGTACTGCTAACTGCGAATACAGTGTATGCATCTGAACCCATGCTTAGCGATGCAAGAAGATAACATAGTAGTAATCTGCAAACAGATCTTTTTTTAATGCTGCTTGTAAGGGGCATCTCACTTAAGCCTCACCTAGTCCTTAAGGGGGACTAGTGGGGTACTAAAGACAATACAACTTGCAAAATGCATAAAAAATTTAGTTAACTCGTAGATAATATTACACTAAACTAGCCATATGAGTGTGTGACTTCACATAAGCCAACACACTACGCATCAAGGTGGCCCAAGCAGTAAGTAGGGTTGCCAGCTTTCTTTGTGGCTAAAACCAGACTAAGGTCACGCCCCTCACATCACCTATAACTCCACCCATTCCCACCCCTCTCCCATCCATGCTCTGCCCATTTTGTGACATCAGCGCGACATCAGCTGATGGGAATACCCTCTTTTTCTGTTCCAGATGCCTGCTTTCAGCAGATTTCTCCCCAGTTGCCATAAACACTGTTCAAAACTGTGTGAATACTGTCTTCTGCTTTACTTCTACAGTGATTAAAGATATTTGGATTTAATTTAAAACATTTCAAATTTTATAGCACAAACCACGGATACACAGCTAAACAAAGCAATACAGTCTCACAATGAAAACAGACTTAGCATTAAAACTACTCAGCCTTTAAATCTCACATTCACCAAAACAGCATTGTACATTGTTTTCCCAAGTTTAGGATGATAAAATTTTAAAATATCCTAAGAAATGACACAGTATTAACAATCATATCTTACATCAATAACATAGACCTGAAACTGTACAGCATGGTCTGAAAATACATGTTTAGTATAAAATACATAAAGACACAACTGGTCTTGCAGCTTTTGAAAAATGAACCTATGCCTTTTATAGAAAGCTACAGAGCATATGCTTAATGTGGACAACATGTGGATGGTCAGAAAACTAGCAGGGTCATCAGTTTACACACCTTTGCTATATCAATCTCAGCTCTGTATGTCACAAATAATTAACCACAGCTGAGGTCCCAGCTGATGATGCAGTACCCTATTTCTATCACTATGTTTGTACATGGCTTGCCATTTATAAAACTCATACCTGCGGTATGCACCTGCCCTTCCGAACTTCCCAATTGGCAAAGAACTAGAACTACTATATATAACTTTAAAGACAGAATATTATATCCTATACTATCTGCACTGGGTAAATTAATCACTCAGCAATGATAACAGCAAATTGTCCAGCTCATTTTATTGCTGACCGCATACATAAACCATAATATATCAAAATAAAGTATACATAATGCCCTGACACTTTTATTTTTAATAATATCACAGACCTGTCTAAACTGGTGTGTTAGAAGGATGCTTTCAATACCACCAAACTTTTCAAATATTCTGCATTTGCTAATTGGCCATATATGTCATCCAGAATGGGCTCTGTTTATGATCTAGGCAAGCATAAAATCAGACAAAAGCCTTATGCACTTCAAATTATGTTTGTGGAGATTTATTCCTTTACTTTTCACAAAGCATCATACAAAGCAATTTTAGGCTTGCATAATCCTCTACCATAAAATGCTGTTTGTGATTCAATCAACTAGACTGGTTACTCATTTAGAACACTCAGGACAAAAGTGGAAACGTCTCACCTCTAAGAAACTGAAGTCGCAAGTGGGGATCAGAGTTCTTGATTACAACAGATACTGACTCCCCTTCTCCCGACTGCGTAGCTTTTTTGTCGGGCATTACTCTGAGCCTCAGTTTTCCTTCCCCAGCCTGGAATCCACCATGCAAAGACCTCGGAGAGATTGAAATGGAGATGAGCATCAGCGAACTGTTGAATTTTGTCCCCTTCACTATTATTCTGCACAGACGCACCATACCCATTACTTGCGCAGCTAGTACAAATTTTATCCTTGGCAAGCTCTAACACGATTTGGCCGGACGACTTCTGCTTTTTGGTGAATTCTAGATTCAGCACCTTGGTCAGCGCCTTGCAACGGGCACTGGCCTCTATGAGCTCTGTTTTCAAGAACTCGTCTCCCGAGTGATGCGCCAGCAAAGCAGGCAGCTCAGCACCAGAACAGAATTCACTGGACAGCTGGAAGTAACATTTGAATAGCCGATAAAAATCATGCAGGTACTTTTTAAATAAAGATGGCACAGTTAAATAGACTGCCGAGTTTTTTCTTTTCAGCCTAGAGATGCATGCCTGCTCGTCCTTTTTATTTCTGCTGTCAGTAAAAGTAGAATCCCCATGCAAACTGCACAATTCCAGGATAAACACAGCTAATATAAACAATCGAGATTTCTTTACTGTCATGACAAGGTTTGATGCATTACTTACAAGAGCATATACCAAATATGAATAACCCATTATGTACAACTGGTTATCTTAATGCCAGCTAAACCAGACCAGATTTCCTAACTTATCTTTCAGGTGTGTTCTGACAATATCAGCCAGAATGATCAAAAAAACAGCACCAGGTACCAAAAGAAACTAGTAAGACAATCCAAGGCACCACAAGACCAAGAATCAGCCGGAATTCTTTTAAAATCCAACCTTAATTTAAGCACAAAAGCACATAAACGCACACATTAAAACCAGCGTTTTCATTTGAATCACTTCATCAAATGTGGGTCAGAGAACAATTAATGCCTTTTATAATCCTCTAGGAGGTTAATTATCCAATAAAAAACATCCAATTGAAAACATCATTAATCCTCATGATTATTCATGTTGAAACCTTGCATGCAGAAAAAACACTACTTACCATAAAACTTTTTATAAAATACCAGCCAGAATGATACTAACACAGAAGATTTTGGGGTCATTTAGCATCCTAGACCGAGCACTGTTTATTGGTATAGTTGTAAAAGCTAGACTTCTGCAGCTTCTGCTTAGTTTTTTTAAAGTCATCTGCCTAAACACTTAGAATAGCTAACTGTTTTATTTGGTTGAGCATGTTCCTTTAGTACTGAGGCAAGATATTTTCTGTTCCAGAATAACATTAATTGGTTTCAGCTGCTCAATTTGCTTAATAATCCTTGGCATCACACAATCATAGAATGACCTGAACCACACACACCTAAGAGAAAGGCATCTCAAATACTTTTTTTGTTTGTGAACTCTGACTTCTTTCTATGGTCTTGATAGCAAATTTCTCACATACTCCCATAATTTATAGCCAAAAAGCACACCGGGACCGCAGGCAATGAGGAGGGGGGAGAGAGAGTAAAGAGGAGGGGGAGAGAGAGAGTAAAGATGGCGCGGGAGAAACGCTAGAGACCGTGGAAGTGGCACAAAACCCGGACTTAACGTTCCTGTTTTGAATGAAATTTGTAACCGGACAATTTGTCAGAAAACTGGACAGTCCGGTCAAAAAACGGACAGCTGGCAACCCTAGCAGTAAGCTGTAATCAATTCATTAACACAAAGTTTTTTTACTACGGTCTGGTATGCAGAATCACTGGAAGTTTGAAGTCAACTCTTATGACAAAATTACAAATAATTAAAGAGAAAAGAAGAGAGATTCAACCCAGCATTCTAAAACAAAACAAATTCAGTTTTGAGAAAATATGAAATAAGCTTACTGGAATCAACTCATCCAGTTCTATGTACTGGAGAGTAATGCTGGAAAGGTTGAGGTTAATTACAAAAAGAAACTCAAAGGAAAGCAATACTGTGGCATTCTTTCAGTACTCACTAATGTGATAAAAGAATAACTGTCCTCAATAACTAATGAATACCACAGGCATTAAGACCTCAACAGGCACTTGTCCAAACTGCTAATAGCTCCTCGTTATGCACCTCAGGTACCACGCCTTTCTACAGCTTCTTTGCCATTTTTCAGTAAATGTGAAAAAAATAGACCCAGGATGCTTTTGTAATGGCTAAAAAGTAAAACCTTTTGGCGTTACCTTTCTATGGTTCCTTATTCTCTCTGCTCTTAATTCCAGCTTCTTCTGGACGTTATCTCAGTCACTTTTCCCCTTTCATCTTTCTTCTGGGCATAAGCCCTTTTTCTATCCTAAAATGTCTAAAGACTCATCTGTGTGCCTGTGGCAAGAATAATTCTCTGGTAACAGGACCAAACAATGTTTGTACCATTTGGGCAAAGCCAACTGCGCTGAGAAAGTATTTTCCCCCACAGGGACTTAAAAACCACTTATCAAAACAGAAAAAAACTCTTCAAACTCCACATTATTGAGAACATCTGTCTTACAAGCCAGATTGAGGGGAAGCCTTCCAGTTGCTCCTCTCTCCCCTAAAAGTTCCAAGACTTCTCTCCACCAAAGAAAACTAGGCACTTTCCTCCTCTCCACCAAAGAAAACTAGGCACTTTCCTCCTCTCCACCAAAGAAAACTAGGCACTTTCCTCCTCTCCACCAAAGAAAAAGTACAGTTTTGTACCTACCATAAATGTAGATGTTCGAAGATCCACATTGCTGCAGTCCTAACACTTGGGTAGTCCGCTGTCCACGGTCGGCCCGAATATCAAAGTATAAGGCTGACGTCGGTCAGGGCGCATTTAACTGACGTCAGGACGTCAGGGTACAAATGCGCATGACCGGCGTCATATCCTCAGTCTTTTCTTGCCCCAGATGTCAGAAGACCTTAAAAAGAAAGGTCAAAACCAAAAGACAGCAAACAACCAACCACCCTTGCACTAACTATATGTACAATAGATATAATACACACAATATGTACAACCCAACCCACACAACCACCTCCAAGTACAGAGGGGAAGGAGGGAGGGCAAATTGGACTGCAGCAATGTGGATCTTCGAACATCTACATTTATGGTAGGTACAAAACTGTACTATGTTCTTCATCTCACACTGCTGCAGTCCTAACACTTGGGTAGAATCCCAAAGCAGAGATAAGGGAGGATGGCTAACTATAAGGAAGCAGGAGCTGCCAAAATGCCCTGCAAAACCGCAGTGGCAAAACCAGCCCTGGACTTAGAGTAAAGTGGCAGGTGATAATGCCTAGAGAAGGTATGCACAGAACTCCAAGTAGCTGCCTCTAAAATATCCTTGGTTGCCACTCCCCTCAAAAAAGCTGTGGAAGTGGCAGTAGCCCTAGTGGAACGAGGCCTAATCCCAGCTGGAACCTCCTTGCCATGATGGGAATAACAGAAAGCAATGCAAAACCCAATCCACTTAGAAATAGTTTGTTTTGACACAGGCTTGCCCTGAGAACTCAAAGCAAAAGAAACAAACAACTGCTGAGACTGCCCGAACCCTTTAGTTCTGTCCAAATAATAACGCAACTGCCTGTGTACATCCAAAGTGTGCAAAATCTTTTCCCCTTTATTTTGGGGATTTGCATAAAAAGTAGGCAAATGAATAGTCTGGTTTAAAGCCACACTAGAAACCACCTTAGGCATAAAGGAAGGATTAGTACGTAATGATACCCTATCCTTATGGAAAATCAAGAAAGGCTCAACTGCCATAAGGGCCTGCAATTCAGAAACCCTTCTTGCAGAGGTAATGGCCAATAAAAAAGCAGTCTTCCATGATAAATATTTCAACTCAGCAGTAGCTGCAGGCTCAAAAGGTTGTAGAGTGAGTTTCTCCAACACAAAATTGAGATCCCAAGCAGGAGTAGGAGCTCTTCGTGGGGGTCTGATATTCTTTGCCCCTCTGAGAAATTGCTTGAACAAAGGATGAGAAAACAATGGCAGGTCGCAATCATAGTGAGCTGAAATTGCTGCAGCATGAACTTTAATAGAAGAGAAGGACAAACCTTTGTCCAGTAACTCAGTAAGATATTGAAGAGCCACACTTAAATTAGGCTCAGAAACATCAAAATCCTTTGCTGCACTCCAAAATAAAAATCTCTTCCATTTATCTGCGTACACTTTCCTTGTACTAGGCCTTCTAGCTTCCAAAATCACATTCAAAACTTGTTGTGGAAGTTGAGACCTTTTATGGTTCAAAACAGAATATGCCAGGCTGTGAGGTGAAGAGAGTGAAGTTTGACATTGAGCAAATGGCTGTCTTCCTGTGACAACAGGTGTGGAATCGAAGGCAAAGGCCATGGAGGCTTCCGTACTAGACTTCTCAGTAATGGGTACCAGTGTTGTCGAGGCCAATCTGGAGCTATTAAAATCATCCTTGGCTTGTCCTGTCTGGCCTTCAGAAGTACCTTTGGGAGGAGAGGCAGAGGTGGAAAGGCATACACATGAAGATTGCTCCAATTGAAAGAAAGAGCATCCACTTTCCAAGCTGTGGGATGAAACCTTTTTGTGCAAAACTTTGGCAGCTGATGGTTTAGTGGAGAAGCGAACAGATCTATGTCTGGAGTTCCCCATGACACTGTCAATTTCTGAAATACATGAGGATCCAATTTCCACTCGTGGGGATCCATAATTGTCTGCTCAACACATCTGCTAAGGAGTTCTGTGCTCCTGGCAGAAACCTTGCCTGAAGATTGAGCTGTAAACTGAGAGCAGTCTCCCACAAAATCATTGTTTGCCTGCATAGAGGATAAGAATGCGTTCCCCCTTGCTTGTTGATGTACCACATGACAGTTGTGTTGTCTGTTAGAATCAACACCTGTCTTGGAAGAAGGAATTCCTTGAAAGCTATTAATGCAAACTGGACTGCTAACATCTCCTTCATGTTGATATGTAGATGTTGTAGTCTGACAGGCCACTTGTTTTGTATCCATTTTCCATTCAGATGAGCTCCCCAAGCTTTGTCTGAGGCATCTGTCGTTAAAATCTGACTTGCCTCTGGCCGGGTCACAGAGAGTCCCTTGTTTAGGTGACATTCCTGAGCCCACCACAAAAAATCCTTCTGAATGCAAGGTATTATTGGAATGACAGTGTCCAGATCCTGGCAGTGCTGTGTCCATACATTTTTGAGATACCATTGTAGCTTCCTCATATGCAGTTTGGCATTGGGAAGCACCAGAATACAAGATGCCATGAACCCTAAGGCTTGAAGGACTGTCCTTGCAGTCAGCCCGGACTGATGAGATAGTTGATGGAAGTAAAGGGATAGACTCTTGTTTGTCCGGGGTTAAAAAGGCCATCTGGGCTGCTGTATTCAGTCTCACACCCAGAAAGCACATGTCTTGAGAGGGTACTAGACTGGACTTTATTTCGTTCACAGAATACCCTAGGCATCTTAGCACTGCTATCACATACTCCAAATGACGAAGAAGCTCTTCCTTTCCTTGAGCCAGAATCAGGCAGTCGTCCAAATAAGGATAGATCTGTATTCCTTTTAGTCTGAAGAAAGCTATCACTGGAGCCAAAACTTTCGTGAACACTCTGGGCGCAGTAGATAAGCCAAAGGGCAATGCAGAGAACTGATAGTGAGAAGTCCCAGCTCGAAAACGCAGATACTTTCTGCAACTGAGTCTGATAGGAACATGAAGGTAAGCCTCCTTGAGATCCAAAGTTACCATCCAATGATCTTTGCCCAGCAGAGGTAAAAGCTGCTGCAACGTCAACATTTTGAACTTGGGAATGTCCAGATAAGTGTTGAGGATAGATAAATCCAAAATTGGTCTCCACGTGTTCCCCTTCTTTGGTACTAGGAACAGGCGAGAATAAAATCCTAGGCCCACTTCTGGCAGAGGGACCGGCTGTATGGCCCCTAGTTGGAGCAACAGAGAAACCTGTCTGTGAGCCTCTATTCTTTGTTGAGGAGGAACGTCTGGCATGCCTTTGAAAGGAGGCAAGGCATGGAAATAAAACCTGTAGCCGTGGTGTACGATATCCAATACCCATCTGTCCTGGGTAATTAAACTCCAATTTTCTTTGAAGAGTGCCAACCTTCCTCCCAAAGGTGCTGCCAGACGAGCAGGCTCTGGCAGCTGAAAAGGTAGGTCATTGGGTCTGTTTACGAAAGGACTGACCCCTGCCCTCACCCGAAGCCTGTGCAGGAGAACTCCCTGTTCTAGGCCGGAAAGAGCCCTGAGCTCTGCCCTTACCACGTCTAGATCTACCCCTAGACTGGGAATCATAAGAAGGATACGTCCACCCCTTAGTAGGCCAATTTCTACTAAACTTTGGAGGCTGGACTTGCAAAAAATCTTTAACAGTCTGCATAGACTTAGCCTTGTCTTCCATTTTCTTTAAGACTGTCTCAACAGGAGGCCCAAACAACACGTCAGATTGTAAAGGAGCATCTAAAATCCTTGTTTTAACATGTTCAGACAAATTCTGATCCCTCAGCCAGGCGTGCCTGCGAAGAACAGTCCCAGTGGCAGCCACCCTAGACAAGGCCTGTACAGCATCAAAACCACATTGCAAAGAATGCTTACCCACCTGTTCAGAAACATGGACTAAATCTTGCAACTCTTTACAATCAATACCAACTGCCAGAGCATCAACCTTAGACTTCAATTGCGAAAGGAGATAGTTTTGGTATTTCAACATGTGAAACTGGCAATTCAGAGCCCTTATAGCAAGAGTGGAAGAAGTATAAACTTTCTTTCCCCATCTATCCAAGGCCCTAGCCTCCTTATCTGTAGGAACCGGATTCTTAACAACAGAAGCCTTAACACCCTTAGGCCCCTGGCTAACAGTTTCCGGGTCTGCCCTAGGACTTTTAAAAAGATACTTGTGAACGTCAGGCACTCTGTAATACCTATCCGGTTTAACAGGAGCAGGAGGCAAAGAATCAGGATTAAGAGAAGCCTCTGTAAAAACATCTTCCACTACATCCAAAACAGGAGGTATAGCCAAAGGCCTATGCTGGGGTAAAAACAGAAATTCCCCAAGCCTTTTCCTGGAATCAGAGAAGTCCTGACCTTCCCACTTAAAATGCTCCCTCATGGAATGAAGAGTTTCAGAAAAAGAAAAATCCTCAGGAGGAGTAGCAGAAGGAGTAAAATCATCCACATCAGAATCAGAATAAGGAGAGTACTCCTGCAAGTCTTCAGCCAAAGACTCTGAAACATCTGAAGCTTGCTCAAAACCCCCCAGCTCAGGCTCCACCCTAGGTCTCTTAGCAGGAGGGGCATAGAACCCCTAATCAAAGTAATCAAATCTTCTGCCATTTTAAGCATATGCTTCTTGGGCATAGTACCTGAAGAGCTAGGGGTAACACCAACTGAAGCTAAACCTGGCCTGCCCCTGGGAGAAGCCTTAGTAACAGAAGGAGAGGGCCTAACCACCTTAGGAAGGGAGGGGAGTATAGTAACCTGAGAAGCCCCCTCAGCCTGACTTTCCTCCTGAGAGGCCACATCTTGCAATAATAAAGTTTCACTCTGTGAACATAAAGAAATCTCCGGTGGAGCCACCGGCTCCACCGACACCTCTAAAGAACCGGCGTCCGGCACAGACGGTTCTTCTAGCCTAGGCTTAACTGTCTTGTCCTTGCGCTTCTTCGAGGAAGTGGGCGTCGGAGCATCCGACGGCATTTTATAATTGCACCGCTTCCCAAAGACTAACCTTGCACAATCCAACCTTCTCTTTATAGTGCGTTTATTAAATCTAGCACAAGAGCGACAGCCAACAACGTCGTGCTCAGGCCCTAAGCAAGGAATACACAAAGTATGATAATCTCTATGCGGTATCTGTTTCCCACAAGAAACGCAATTATTAACTTTTTCTGACATCCGGTAAATGACTGAGGCAAGAAAAAACAAAAATATTCCCCAACGGGGTACTTAGCCAACTTTGAACTCGGTCTGAAACTTCTAAATAGAAAAATCTCAGAACGCCAACCGGCACTTGCAATGCTGCTTCTGCATCGGACCATGCGGCAAAAAAGACTGAGGATATGACGCCGGTCATGCGCATTTGTACCCTGACGTCCTGACGTCAGTTAAATGCGCCCTGACCGACGTCAGCCTTATACTTTGATATTCGGGCCGACCGTGGACAGCGGACTACCCAAGTGTTAGGACTGCAGCAATGTGAGATGAAGAACATCTAGGCACTTTCCTCCTCTCCACCAAAGAAAACTAGGCACTTTCCTCCTCTTCCTGTATAAGTGGAGATCTTCTGTTTCTGATGCATCTCAAGTCTCTCTCGAATTTCTAAACCACCATAAACTGTAATATTACTGCTAGTGCTGTAATAAGACACTTTAGACAGGTGTGCTTCTCCTCCTCTTTCTGTTCTCATTGAGACTTCCATACCTACATCTGCAATCTCTTTTTTCCTTCTTACCAGTGACCGACAGGCTGGCGAGGCCACTGTGAGGACTCAAGGAAGACAGTCTGGTGCTTCGTATCCTACACCTTAAGTACTAGGGTGCAAGGAATTTTTGGGGCCTTCCACTCATCCAGCATTTTATTCTCTGTTCTTTCAGTGGTGTTGATTTCTTTTAATAACTTGAATCTGCTTCCCCCAAAGTGCCAGTCTAGTCACTTCAGCTCATCTAAAATGTAGAACTTCCAGTGTGAGTACCACAAATTTCAATGTCCGAGACACCAACCAGGTGACTCCAGTAAGACGAACAGATTAAAATGCCTGCTACTCTATTTCAGTGCTGGCACTTTCCTTTTTGGTGTCTGCATGAAGCTTAATTCCCTGCGATAGATTCAATGTTGGGCCAAGTCAATAACATGTCACGGTACCCTCTGACAGCACATGCTACACCACAAGTACTTCAGAGGAAGCTACCACAGTGTTATACATCTTCCAAAATGTCATCCCTGCAGCAGGACAGACTGACCACTGGTCTTCAATAGCCTGTCCTCCTCCAAAAGGACCTCCTCCTCATTACAGCCCTTCCACCCAAAAAAAAGACCCTGAGAAGCTCTTTGAAAAACAAAACATGATCATTATGGTTGTGCTTCACCTGTACAGGAGTTAGAGGATGACAATCATACAAATTCCCCTAACTTCCTCCTCCCAAGACACTAAATTCAGAAATATCTCAAACTAATATGCTAAAAAGGGACTGGACCTCTGATCCTACATTCTTCCCTCATCATAAAGGAGGCACCAAAAGGCTTGCAGGTCCTCATCAATCTTTCTCTGGAGGATCTCTGAAAGACACCACCAGAACTGCCTGGAGAAGATCCTGAATCAGTAGTCTTTGACTCCAAAAAGTCTAAATGCCTCTTTTGGCCCCCTTTACAATGGGTTTATTGGTAGAATTCCAAGCCAAATGCTATGCTCTAGGTAGCAGTACTAAAACACCTTCCCCCAAGAAGCCAGCTGTCCATCCATTAGCCTAGGAGACCCGACCAACAGAAAAACTTGAGAAGCAGGTTTGTATGTCAACACACTACCCGTGTAGCCATTATGAAACTCACATGGTGTACTGTCAGAGGGATGTAGAAAACAAGGCATCATACAACAGGAGACCTGCCAGGTGCGATCATGAAAGAAAGGCCTCTGTTTCAAGCCTCAACTGCCCCAAATTAGAGCCACCTTTTAATCAGCATCCGTTACAATGCAGCAGAGGAACTTGCCAGAGCCACTGCTGCATCCATCACAGCTATTCACAACACATGAGAATCTGGCTGAGGTTTGCTAAGGATACTACAGTAACAATTTCAGATTCCCTTTTTCCAATCCACACCTCTTAGAGAAATGGGTACATGAGCACCTGGAATATATGGAAACCCAAAGCAAGACCCTAGCCAGTATGGCATGCAGTTTTAGCACATATGCAGTCTAAGCCTCAAGAGGAGGCAGCACTAGATAAACCCCAACAAATAGGACAACTTCAAGTAAGATCATGGGTTCAGTGGCAAAAGTCTTCACTGTTCTCAGAAGACCACAGAAGCCCACAAGCAGAGAGAAGCAATCCTGAAGCCCTGCTAGGCTGTCCCTCTCTGGAGCCAGTTGGGAGCAGTTCTGTACCTCCATTTGCGGATTTGGATCTCAGTCATCACATATAGGTAAATCAGGATGCAAAGGGTATACATTCCCAACTTAAAGCTCTCCATTCCATTCCTACTACTTTTATTTGGATGTGCACTCTCTCAAGGCAATAATGCAAGGAGGAAGATCGCCAATTGAAAATAAGTCATCTAAGAGGTCCCACCAGAGTGAATAATTTAGGATATTATACCACATTCTGCTTGGTGACAAAAAAAGACACTGGCCACTTCTAGATTTTCTGTTAAAAACTCAAGTGCAATCCATCCACTCACGTTCATCAGAATGACACTAGCTGTGTTGTTAAGACCTTAAAAATATCTAATTACATAAAAAAAAAAAAAAAAGTACCAAGACGTCCAGGAAGTATCTGTGATCCAAAGAAAGAAAGGTCTCCTACTCATCAGCATCACACTCTGCCAACTTCTTAAAAACAAAAAAAGCATGCTTTGCAGGAAGGCAAGCTGTCCCCTGCTCCACCCCACCCCCCACAATTTGGAAAGATGTGCAGCTGTTTAAGTGCAAGAAATCACAGTACAGTGGGGACCTGAGAATTTCCCTTCCATATTGTAATGCTACCACTGAGTTTACATACTATAGAGAGAGACACACACACACACACACACACACATTATATACGTATAACTAGCAGGGATTTAGGGGTGAAGGGGGCTTGCAAAAATGTAACCTCTCTCTTGGTTTGAATCTTTGTGATTCAAAGTCTTTTGTATTTGAATCTTTTTGATTCAGACTGTTTTGATCTACATTTTAGCATTCAAAGTTGTTATAGTTCGAACATTTGATAAATACTTGTATGTCTCACATACACACCCCTTTCTCCACTAGTCTCTCAGACATACTGCTATGATGTACACACCAGCCACACTCCCACGCACACAAACAAGTTGCTGATTCTTAACAAATGCACACACACAAACGTCCAACAATCTCACACATACACATTAACCAAAATGGCAATCAATGAAATAATCTGACAATTCCTACTTCAAAATGTCTCATTTCAATGCAATCAATGTGACCCACATATTAATATATGCATACACAAAAAAAAAAATATATATATATATATATATATATATATATATATATAAAACATATAAGTTGATCAAACATTGGTTTGGTTGCTGAGAGATGGGGCGGTGCTTAACATTGACTAGACAGATAGTCAAATGTTCAAAATGTTGAGGGACTGAGGTGAGCGCATATCTGTGCATGTGTCGGAGTGTGTGGTAGTCAGGGTTAGGGTCAGGGATAGGTTTTGTATGTTTGTGTAACAGTATGTGTATTTTAGGGTTATGGTCAGAGTTAGGTAAGGGGGTAGGTGCAGTGATGTTAAAGTGTGTGTCTGAATGAGTCTTGTGTAGTGGCAGTGTTGCAACAAGGTTTTCTTAAGGTGTAGGGTTAGGGTTAGCACCCATTACTAGACGGGTACCAGTAAGAGTGAAAAGGAAGGTCTGCAAGAGTGTAGTGAGACCAGCTATGTTGTATGGGTTGGAGACAGTGGCATTGACAAAAAGGCAGGAGTCAGAGCTGGCAGAGTTAAAAACGTTAAGATTTGCACTGGTGTGACAAGGATGGACGGATTAGGAATTAGTACATTAGAGGGTCAGCTCAGTTTGGACGGTTTGGAGACAAAGTCAGAGAGACGAGATTGAGTTTGTTTGGACATGTGCTGAGGAGGGAAGCTGGGTATATTGGGAAAAGGATGCTAAGGATGTAACTGCCAGGTAAGAGGAAGAGAGGAAGGCCTGAGATAAGGTTCATGGATGTGGTGAGAGAAGACATGCAGGTGGTTGGTGTGACAGAGCAAGATGCAGAGGATAGGAAGAAATGGAAACAGATTATCCGCTGTGGCGACCCCCAACGGGAACAGCCAAAAGAGAAGAAGAAGACTAAAGTAGTACAGGGGAAAGATGTTACTCAAGGCCAACGTCAAGGGCCTCTGCCTGACCAAGTATGCAAATGATTGCAACTGTGAAGCAGTCATGGAATCCCAGCCAAGACACTTGCATCCTCCAAGAAGAACCAATACAAACCAATAACTGGTGCCACGGGTACTGTGTAAAACTCAATGCTAAAATATGCATAATAGTACCCTTTCAGAAGTCTGTTAACTCAGGAAACTACATTGACAATACACCCTCAAGAGTAGACGCCGTAATCTGGGATTTGTAGATGAATGTAGACAATAACCTGGCTTTTGAACAACAAATGTCAAAGGTAGTGAGGAAATCATTCTATGTTTCACAACTTATAAGCCAGGGAATTCCACCTAGGTCCAAGAAGTCATTGCTCTACTGCATTCAGCCCTCATCAGAACCATCCTTGAGTACAATGCCCCCTTTAGTATGTACCTGATATGCAACAACTGGAATGTCCAAACAGCTTCCTCACAAAAAGAATATAGGGCATTATGTGGATCTCCTGAAAGCCCTATCCCTCTATTCTGTCTCCTATAGACTGTTGAGAGGTGACCCATGTTTGGCATACAAGGCATCCCAGGATCCTGCTATGATGAATCACTCCCACATGCGCAAAAACAAAACAGCATCAAAGCTACCCAATCCGGAGAACTACACTTTGCTTCCAACACAAATAAGACATGCTGGTGGGACAGGTATGCGTTTCAAAATTCCCCTTCTCTGGAACAGGCTTCTCATCCATGTGAAGCGCACTTCTTCCCTGACCCTATTCAAGCATAAGCTGGACCATGTATGAGAAACAGAAATTCACCCCCTGATCTTTCACCTATGTCTGTAATAGATAGAGGCAACCTGTAAATGTTTGACCATGCATGCCCTAAATTACACATAACCCCTAAAAAATAAACTTAGGGCAGCAAACTTGTTGAATAAATTTGTGGTCATTAGCCTAGAACATACATATGAAGGTATGTTTAGAAGCACACTAAAAGGGGAGAAAAAAGCAACTACAAATAAACATTTTTATTTTTATCAGTATTTGGAAAAAATCATTACATGATATTAACTGCACATCAGTTTGTGTAGTGTGTTGTCAGGGGTATTTTAAAATGTTGGGGAACTATTTTCAGTGACAGCTGTATTTATTAAAGAAAAACAAGCAGGCTCATAAGAAAGTACTAGGCTATTTTGCCTTTGCAGACCATTTTAACCCTAGCCAATTTTCTTTTCAAAGGTGAGAATCAAACCCTCTACCTTGTGACTGTGAGATAAACACCTAAATCATTACACCAACCTCAATCCCCCACAAAAAAAAAAAAAACTATTTATTGGCAAGTATTAGGCCAGCTATCCTTATGGGCCATTTTAAGTTTAGCCAAATTCTCTCAAAGATGGAAAATCAAGCCTTGTATCTTGTGATTCAAAGGTAAACACACCTTATGCATTATGCCAACCCTTAGCCTTGTAGGTACTTTTCAGTTATAAGAAATATAGGCTTTACAGTACAACAAGAGAAGAAAGGCTAGATAAAGGCAAGTTTAATGTTAATCTGACGTGATCTTGGGCTGCTGGGGTTGGGGTGTGAAGTGCAATGATTATATATAGCTATAGATATTTTCTATTATTTTTACAAGAGACGATGGCTAGATGAATGCCCTTGGCTTAAGCTATAAACAAAGTGTTTTTGTAAGCAAGTAAGTGAAAAATAAGAGAAAATGATGAAAGTAATCAAAAATGCTAATGCTCTTATATCTGCTAAGGTATTAGCTTAGTGGGAGTCAAGTCATCTGCAGCAGAAGGCAAGCTGTACATTCTGTCCTCCGTAAAATTTACAAAGATTCATTGCTGACTATTTTTACATAGAGACGAGCTGTCTACAGGTGCAAGCAAATAATATTCAAAGTTCTCAGCATTCTTTGCTTGGAGGGAGTGCAAAATTTAGAGGTACATAATAATATCGTAGTAGAACAGTGTACAATTTAGCTTTATTTAAAGATATCTAGTGCACTTTTTCTTAGGGATAAAAGTTGATAGTTTCTGAAAGCATACAAGCTATTGTTCATATCTGGGAGGGGAAAGGAGTAAGAAAAGAACAGACAGCAATCAGTGCAAGTGGGAACATAGGTAATGCCTGTGTGTGCAGCTGTCCATATGGACAATTATTCCTAAATGGAGAGTTAAACTTCATTTTTATACATTTAACTGCATTTTCTCTAAGTTAATATTGCATGGGGGTGTTTTGAAAATATATTTAGTTTTTTTGAGTGTTTCATAAAACAAAACATCTTAAAAATGTGACATTTAAATGGAAATGAGAAAAAACAAAGGCATTAAATATCAGCCTGCCAAACAATGTGTGCATGGAACACAAAAATTGGAAACACACATTCTGTCATGTATAATGGAGGAGAGCAATAGCTTTTTAGCACAATGGCTATACTATCCATATTAAAAAAGTAAATGGCCTTAAGTAGCAGAAAGAATTCTAAGAGCCAAGCCAAAAAGACTGGGGAAAAGAGATCTAGCTAAAAAGAATGACTGCAAGTATGGGTACACAAAATAATCAATAGGGGACTGGAATTCTCTGGAGAAAAATGACAAAGGAACCAAAGTCGTCGTCTTCTTTCGGCTTTTCCCGGTTAGGGGTCGCCACAGCGGATCATCTGCCAGCTCCCAACCTTCCACAGAAGGCACACACTCACACCTAGGGCCAATTTAGAGTGTCCAATCCACCTACTGCATGTCTTTGGGATGAGGAAGGAAACCGGAGCATCCGGAAAAAACCCACACGACCACAGGGAGGACATGCAGACTCCACACAGAAGGTACCCTAGCCAAGAATCGAACCAGAGAACCTCTTGCTGTGAGGCGGCAGCGCTAACCGCTGCACCACCGTGGCCTCCCTGGCAAAGGAACCAAAGTATTGGGAGCAAATTACTAGACAGGGTAATGGAGTACAATGACTCCAAGATGGTGTCTGGACAACAGGCTACAGACTGCCTTCCCTACCAGGGATTGCTAAAGTAAAGGCAAAGAAGAAGGGACAGAGGAATCTTAAATGAAAGATCTGCTCTGTTGGATTTTTTAGTTGAATCTACAACAGAAGCTGCTGCTAAAGACGATCAATATGGCGTATAAAATATTGCATGATAACTGTACAAAATTAATCAAATGAGGTTAGAAAAGACTGGGAAGAGACACTGGAAAGCAACTTAGAAGAGAAAAAAATGGGGGAACATATGTATGGCTCTCAAGTATACAACAATGTCCAGAAGGATCAGGATCTTTCCTTGGAAGTGTTTGCACAGGTTTTTTTATACCCCAAGTAGACTTCACAAGACGTTTTCCCAGGTAGACAGCAAATGCTGGAGGTGTGAAGGAGAAGAGGCAACTGGGAGCATATGTGTTTTGACAGTACAATGACTTGGCAGATTTAAAAAATTCCCTACAGAGTATCCTGTCAAAAAAAATATTGGGTGAGCTAATGGCTGTAACTAAGGAAATTATTCTTTTGAGCTGGGATATAGGATCTAAACTGCCTAGACAAAGTAAGGCCTTTTTTTTGTAGACAACAAAATTAACTTCAATAACTAGAAAATGGAAATCAAAGTCTAAACCAACTGAATTTGGAGTATTGAGTATTGTACAGGAAATAAAGAACTGGAAGAGGGATCTTTAGAAATGGGAAGAAGCAAATTACATAGAAGTAAAAGGAAATTGTAGGAACAATACATGCAGAATAATGTTCAGGAGGGAGGGTGAGGTTTAAGGGAAGGCAGGAATTCAGCAATTTACGTAATATGGACTGCTGATAGTTGTTACAAAGAAAGAAAGCGTGTGATGAATAATGTATATAAATGGAAAAAATTTTATACGATTTGTTTTCTTTTCTGTTAATCTATGTTTAGCCTATGACATGCATGATCATTTAATAAAGGTGTTGAAAAAAAAGATGCACAAATGTCAAAACAGTTACTTTTTTCCAGAAACTCTTTCCAGCTAATCCTAGTTCGTTTTTTTCTGAAACAATTCCAAGTATCAAACATCTGATTAAAAAGAACTTTTTAACATGCTTTTTGACTTTTAAACCTGACTGAAAATGTTTATATATATATATATATATATATATATATATATATATAGCGATTTGTCTATTCAGTTAAAAACATACTAGATTTTCTGCCTTTCTAGGCTGTTACATGCAGATTTGATATTTCCATTTATGCTGCTAGTTCTCACTAAAATTCTTATAGAATGCAGTTCCTATCAGAATAACCCATCATCATTTACAGAAGTCTTTTAAGTCTTTATCCAGGTGTCAAGTCAGCAAACTTTTGGATCCCTTTTTCAGCTTGATAGGATTTACTCACTTGTTAGACATTGTGCCCAACGTTCTGCATGTGATAAATTACTTACTAATATAGACATCACTCATATTCTTGTTCAATGCACCCCTTTCCTTGTCTCGCCTCCTCCTTAGCACTGATACAGTATAGAATAAATGCTATTCTGCATATATATATATATATATATATATATATATATATATATATATACACACACACACATACACACACACACACACATACACATTACTTTTGCTGTAAATTCATTTTATACTCTCTCTCTCTCCCCTTCCTCAAAAGCTGCCCCTTTTTCTAGCACACTATATCTGTAATTTGCCTTGGGGGCATCCATGATCAATGTCAGCACACTAGACAGTGGATATCCCAAGCAAGTACAAAACTCAATTATTTTCAACTTTTGTTGAGAGCAATTAGAAGCAGCAGGAAACAAATGTATAGTTTATTTTAAGTCACAGCCAAGAAAAAAGCTGCAATTTAAATGTGGTTTAATAATATATTTTATGTATTCCACATATTTATTTTACATTTGTTTACCAGGAATGTCCAACTGGGCCAATAACCCATTTTCAGCAGTGGCCCAGGAATAAAAGCTCCATACAAAGAATTTATACATGAGGTTTTTAAGAAGAAAGCATTTTTTTTTTCAAATAAAACATTTTCACAGAAGATAGAAAAAAGTTATATTATTTACTAATACAAACATATTTAAGATGATTAACTGTACAATGACCCCACATTAATATTCCAAAATGTACAAGCTGATTGGCCAGCGTGCCCATTGTAAATCCCACAATATACCAACGGAAAAAGGTCCGGTCGCCCGGACTTTTTTCCGTTGGTATAAAGTGTCCCAAACCTTTATTTACAAAAAAGAAAAAAAAAAAAGTAAAAAAAGGAGCAATAGGGACTTTCTGTTCTCCGTTGCTTACATTTCAAAGCACTGATGTACTGGGCATGCGTAGGAATGCAAGTCCCATACACATGCACACTACATCAACACATGGAAGCAGTATACCACCACCAGCGGAAGAACAGTAATGCGCCATTATACAAAGACATTATTTAAGAAAAGAAAGTATTTTTTTTTTCTTAAATAATGTCATTGTATAATGGCAATAAATCGACTCCGTGGTTGTGGTATACTGAAATTTACCCACGATTGGCTTTATTTAAAAACTCGGGCTTCGCCCTCGTGATTAAACCACACCAGCTGTGGGTAAATCTTCAATAAACCACACCACGTCATCGGTTACTGCTTAATTAATATATACTAAAGATGATTAATACATACTGGATACATACATGGCTCAGAATAAAAAAATGTAGTAGCAAGGAACACAATTCATATAAAGATGAATTGATAACTTGAGTAACACACAACCTGGGAAGGAAAGAAAATAATGTTAATAAAGTGGAGGGGGACCAGAGAAGAATATCTATAGAGATAAGAGGTTAGAAGCGGACAGACATGTTTCTGAGGATTACACATGTACAGTGCAACTGGCATAGAGATCTCATGAGAAAGAGAAACTAGTAAGCATACTTGACGTTAAGAACAACAAGGAATGGGTGAGAGGGATACTGAACGTGTTAGGACATGGAGGCATTATGTACAAAAGAAAAAGGAAAAAAAAGGAAGAGGGGGTGAACTGGATAAAGTAGGATAAGACCGTATATGAGAGAAAGAGAGAGAGGCCAAGTGTTGGAGGTAAGTAGACATTTTTTTTCAGCATGGCTTAGTACAGGAACAAAGACAGCTGTTTCTAAGGTGTTCCTTCAGAAGTTGTTTAATCTGGAAATGTTGGTATTACTGAGTATTGTTTGGGGTATGGAATTCCAAGATTTAAATACTTGGTTTGAGAATAGGGAATCCCCAAAGCTATTGCTGGATTTGGTTATTTTTTAGCAGTATTTTGTTGGAAGATCTTGGGAGATGTATGGCTGGGTGAAGTGTTTTAGAGAAGGGCATTTGTTTGAGTGGTGGAAGATGGTAAGAGTGAAATTTAGTTGGTTAACAGTAAGAAGACTGGGAAGTTCAAGCCATTTTAGTTGGAGCAGTGCAGTGCAATGGTGAGATCTATATGGCAGGTTTGAAGCAAATCTTGCTATTTATTATAACAGGACTCAAGTTTGTTTAAATTGTTTTTTCTGAGGTTTGTGAATAATGGTCAAGTATGTAGGAGGAGGGAAATTAGATGAATTTTACATATGGCAATTCTGGTGGAGTCATTTAGGAAAGGCTTGGGTCTATACTGTGAGCCAAGCTTGAAGTGTACCTTTTTGATAGTCATGGCTAGGTGCTTGTCGAATCTAAGGTTGCTGTTGATGGTCACCCAAAGGAGTTTGGTGTGTTGAACTGGTTCTATTATAGTTACTTTTATTGGAGGAACAGATGGTAAAGGGTAGAGGGCGATCATGTGTTTTGTTACTAGTGAGGAGCATAAGCTTAGTTTTAATAGGACTGAGAACAAGCTGGGAGTCAGAGAGGTAATTTTCGATGTCACTGAAAGCTTTTTGGGTTGTCTGCAGGAGTGCCAGTATTGAGGGAGCTGGACAAATAAGGGAGGTGTTATCTGGGTATTGAACAATGGTTACATGTTGAGTGGCTGAGGAGAGTTTATTGGTGAAAATAGTGAAAAGCAGTGGGCCAAGTATGGATCCTTGAGGTACGAAAACAGGTAAAAGGGAAGAGAGAGTTCATTATGCCACTTGACTGCCTGATGGCGGTCAGATAAATAGCTAAGAAACAAGGAGAGGGCAAGCTGGGAAAGGTTTAATGAGTGTAGCTTGTTGAGTAGTTTCCAATGGGAAACTGTGTCAAAATCTTTTGACATGTTAAGAGAAAGATAGAGGAGACATGGAGGCCAGTATTCCCAAGATGGATGACTATTAGTAAAGCTAACCAGAACAAAAGTGGTGCTTAATATTTAAACACTAAAGATTTTCAAAGGCTGAGCTGGGAGCCGACAACTGTTTAGGACTCTGTTCCATCAGGAGTCCCCCTGCAAGTTCTGAGTGTGTAAACTACTATGGAAACCACGAACATCACTGCTTGAACAACAATAATATTAAAAAATGGTTTATTAACAAGGTTAAGCTCTTTCATCTATGCAATAGACTTCATCAGAACACAAATCAAAAGACTGAAAGTTTAAATACAATCATACAACCAATGACATTCTGATGTTTTAATTTAAACAAAGCCCAATAGGTTCATAGGTTCATACTAGGCTATCTGCCCGAGGGCATTTACAAGCCTAGCCCATAGTTTTGTGGCTTACGCCACCCCTTTAGTATGGGGAACTATACCCATTATTTTGCTGTGCCTCTGTTGAGCAGTGACACTGAGGTAATCCCTGGGGTATATCTGCGATCTCCCATCCATTGGTCAAGATTTCTCTTGAACAAGGCCAGCGAGGTGCTCTGCCTCACATATACCGGGATTTTATTCCACAGCATAGGGAGTCTTTGGGTGATGAATCTATCCCTCCAGCACGTCCTATTAATAGCCGTGTCGAGGTTTAAGTCTCCCGCCCTTGTGGCTCTGACGGATCTAGATTTTTTGAGGTGAAGCATATTCATCAAATCTGGGTTTGACATGGCCTTGTATGTTAGGCAAAGGTCACCTCTGAGCAAGCGGTAAGCGACTGAATAGAGCTGGAGTTCTTTCAGTCGGGCAGCATAGGACAGATAATATGTCATCACTTCCCATTCATGAATATGCAAATACTAAAATGTTGCCAAATTTACATAAATCACATCCTAGCTTCGATTATAGGTTTAATAGGTATGTCATGGTGGTGGCATTCAACAAAATTTGCCATCTCCCCTCCTTTTCACTCAATAATGCTTTCATATTCCTCCCTCTAAGGTGTGGGAATAGAACTTAAAATAGAGCAAATTTAAACATATCACATTCAGGATTATCCCTTATATGCCTGTATAGGGCATTATTAACATCCCCTTTTTTAATGGCATATAAATGGTCATATAGCCTATCTTTCAAGCGTCGTCCGTTTTACCCACGTAAAATCCAGGACATTTTGTATACTGAGCAAAATATACAACATTCATAGTTTGACAATTGCCTTTCATGAAGTTTAGTTTGACTCCTATTACCAACACACAAAATAGGTTTTTCTAATATAGCAAAACATTGTTTGCATCTACCACATTTTGTAGTGCCAGTCTTACATGGCTTTATATGCATATTACCTTTATATAATCTGTTTTTCATGTTACACCCAATTTTATGCACAAACCTAGGCCCATCTCCCACCAATCCATAAATATCTGGATCACATTTCTGAATACTCCAGTTATTTCGAATAACGTTCTTAACATTTATGGTGTTTTTATTACAAGGCAAAATGCAAGCCTTACTTAGTTCATTGGTGGCTGTCTCCTTCCCCTTACAAATACCTGTGCTTAACTCCACACCTAACAATGGCTTGTATTTTTTACCCCACTCACTGCTGACATATGTAACAGCATCTTTCACCACTGAGGGGGGTATCCTCTTTCCTTAAATAGTATTTGTATATATTGCAACTCCTGTAACATTTCATTATATTCAGAAATCATACGGGCTGCTCTTAAACACTGCCCCTTTACTATATTTTTCTTTTGTGTATTAGGATGGCAGCTACTATATTCCAAATAGGAATTACTAAAGGTTTCTTTTCTAAAAATTCTAGACTTAAATCCCTTACTCGTGTGGGAAATATGGGTATCCAGGTATGAAATACCTTCTTTGCTTAAATGATATGTGAAATTGAGAAAAGAAGTAGATGTCTGCAGATACCTAATAAATTCATCCACTTCCGATTCACCACCATCCCAGAGAATAAACACATCTAAAAATCTGATATAGCATCTGATGTATTTCATCCACATACTTTTGAAAATGACATCCTCTTCCCAATCCAATAGGGCTAGGTTAGCATATATCGGGGTACTGGCAGCTCCCATCGCCACCCCTTTATTTTGCCTATAATATTCTCCTTCAAAATATATGAAGTTATAATCAAGTACAATACTCATGAGTTCACTAATGAGAAGTGTCTTCTCCCAATCCAGATTGGCAAATTTTCTGATACTGTTCACAAACCTGTCCATTCCTTCTCCCCTTGGGATACATGAAAATAAATTTACCACATCTATGGTAACTAGAATCAAATTATCTTTCCATAGGTTGGGGGTCAAACGACTTAAAAAAATCCCAAGAATCCTTGACTATATGTTTGGTCCTTTCATAAATGGGTTTTAACCAGGTGTCCACAACCTTCCCAAACGGGAAGGTCTTTGATTTACTTCCCGAGATGATAGGTCTATACGGTGGTTGTAATATATTTTTATGCATCTTGGGGATACCTATAATTGTAGCCAGTATGGGATGTTCCACCTTCAGAAATGTGTATAAATCAACATCTAGTCTATCTTCCAAAAGGTATTCCTCTAATAGGGCATCTATGTGTTGGTAGGCAATATGTACTTCATTAATAGATGATGTCTCAAAAGTGACTATATCCTGTACGGTAGTATGAATGGCATTCAGATAGTCATTATTCTGAATTAGGACTACCCCTCCCCCTTTATCTGGTTGCAAAATCCGAATATTGTTATTAGTACTCAATTCACATAGTAAATCATGTTCTTTTTTGCTAAGATTGTATTTCATCCTCTGTTTACTGTTGACAGATAATTGGTATAATTCATTGACAACCACCTTCACAAAACTGGCCAATAATGGATTAAGCGGGGGAGTAAAGGTACTTCATTTTTTCAACTGTACATCAGGTCTCTTCAATCCTGCATCTTTGAAGTATATACCAAGATTTAATTTATGTAAGAATAACTTGAATTCTATAATATTATCCACTACATTAAATCTCATATTGGGTACAAATTTAACCCCTTTTCTAAATAAAGCAAAATGTTCATCTTGCAATGTGTGTATGGTGCAATTATAGATATAAAAGTTACCCTTCCTGGTATAATTATAGATATAAAAGTTACCCTTCTTGGTGTAATTACAGATATAAAAGTTACCCTTCCCATATTTGATTTCATTATACTTTACTATTTCCTCACCATCAATATTGCTCACCTTTTCACTCTGTCTTCCCAGTAACTGGGGGAATGGAAGTTGCGGCTGTTCCCCCTTCTCCTTCCTACATACTCCCATTCTGTTTCCTCCCCCAAAAAAGATTGAAAATCCTCATACTGTGGTCTGTTTGACCTCACCGATTCTCTTGGGTACCTAGTTGAAACAGCCTGTGTTCTCTTCTCTTTATGTACCTTTTTCCAAATATACCCTGGGAGTCATGAAGCTTGCGCCAGGCGCAGGCGTAGCATAGGCGGTATACCGCCAAACATGGCCACCCAGCTATTCAGGTACGATCCAATTCCACGTGCACTACCGGGGTACACCAGATCTGCGCAGCCCTCGGCTTAGGTATGCTAATCACCCCATGTGCAGTGCCGCACCATGCAAATGAAGGTACATAGCGATTCATGAAGTGGTGAAGGCGTAGCGTAAGCCCACAGAAATGTAAACTAAATAACATGGTTTACATTTTTCCAAACAGAACATCGGAGCTATGAAAGCGGACCAGACTCATGTATTACAAAGTTAACATATGCCAATGGCTAAATATACAGCCTGAAAGCGCATGTGTACGGGGAGGAAAACGTGCCCAAAACCCGGTAAGCAGACACACGCGCCGCGCACCATAGCTCAAACAGGAAGGTCAGAGGAAGAAAATAAGGAAATGCCACAGTAGGGTAATTGGAGTACAACTGAGCAATTAACACCTATTAACTCACAGCGGGCAATCGACGGCAGCTGACAAGTCTGCTCGCAGAAACCTGCAAAACAGGATAGGGGAGGTGTCGGATTGCAAAGAAAAGAGAACAGTCATAGCAGAGCAAAGCAAACCTGCAGTAGACCGGCCATAGAACACATTACGCAAGATAAGCCAGGTGTAGAAAAGTACAAATGAAAGCAGGCTGCTGGATGCATGCCAGAAAATGGGAGGTGGAACGTGAAGAAATGTAAAGGGAAGGGCATGAGGTAATCCACGGCAGCCAAATGTAATTCAACACCAAAGGCACCACAATAGTAGTTCCTGTCGTAAAACACATAAGATACCCTGTAGCTACAATCGTACATACACACCCTATGACATCATCAGTGTTCACAGCACAATAGTATAAAGCGTGAAAACACCCCACACACACCTTTGTATTCCCAAACACTGCACCATAGGTGTAAACATATGGGGAACTTTTACAATGTACATGTTGGGAGCTGCCATAGCTGTGATTCATCACCATGTGTTAGAGACGGACGGTGTTGTGGAGGATGATGCTGACAACCACCGCAGGCCCCGGAGGATGATGCCGACAACCACCGCAGGCCCCGGAGGAGAAGAGTGTTCAGACCAAGGGTAACCTACCAGGGGCTACATGATCTGGAGATAGTAGAGCGTTACAGGGTGGACAGGGACATCTTACAGCAAATAGTTGAGCTGTGCCGGCCACGCCTGAGATCCAGAAACAACACAGGGGAACCCATCCCAGTGGACATGAAGGTATGTGTAAGCTTGCGAATACAAACCACAGGTACCTTTCAAAGGCCAACTGGAGATATAAAGGGGATCTCACAGGCCATCAGCATCCAGGGTACTACACCAGTTCCTGGATGCCATGTTACCACATGCCAATGAGCATATATACTTCCCCCGAACTCAGGAGGAGGTGGCCAGTATGATGCGTCTCTTCCACCATGTGGCACACTACCCGGAGGTACTGGGTGCGATAGACTGCACGCACATACATATCAAGTCACCACCCGGTGAGCATTGTAGGCGCTACATAAACCGCAAGGGATACCACACCATCAACTGCCAGGTCATGTGCAATGCCCAGGGCATTATCATGGATGTGTGTGCTGACAGCCCTGGAAGCTACCATGACTCCCACATCTGGCATGCCTCACAGCTGTATCAGGCATTTGTCAGGGGGGACATCCCACATGGACACCTTGTGGGGGATGCTGGCTATGCACTGGAGCTGTGGATGAGGACTCCCATCAGAAATGCACACACACTCCCACGCAAGAATGCCATAATGAGGCACACACACAAACCAGAATCATCATAGAGCGTGTGTTCGGGATGCTGAAATCACGGTTCCATTGCTTGGACATATCTGGTGGAGCCTTGCAGTACTCTCCAGGCACGTGTGCCCACATCCTCATAGTATGTGCCATGCTACATAATATGATCCTACGGAAACAGCTGCAGCAGGGACAAAATGGTGAAGGCCCTCACAGCCCACCGCAACTGCCAAGGCCATCACAGGCACAGAGGGATTCAGATCACGAACACCGTTTGCCAGCCCCAGTAGCAGACGGAGGTGTGCCCAATATGCCTATGCCTTGGCAAAGGGGGAACGTATTGCACATACTCTGACAGTGTAGGCCCCTATGGACTGACACACCTCTCCACCTGCACACACAGCAAAATGGATGGTACACACGCACACGACCACCTGTAAATTGCAATGTACAGGTGGGCCTTCTGTGTGAATCCTACATAGGCAGCCCTCAACCATTGTACACACAACAGCTATTAGAACAAGGAATGTCAACACCTGAACAGTACACGCACCTATCAACAAATGCTGGTACTGTGTGTATAGGTTCCTAGGTACATCGGTAGTTACACGCCCGATTGTCAGAGGCCATTTATCAATTGAAGCAAACAGTGTCTGCTGTCGCCACATCGAGTAACCAACTGTCGCTCAGTGGAGCAGAGCCAATTGCGGGATCCATGAGTGTAATCACTGTACCCCACACACTCTGCATGGATTCCCTGGTGTGTTAATGAGGGGCGCCATATAATGTAATCATGGATGTAGTGGCAAAGCATGGGGTGTACCCATGACAGGTTATCTGTCACCCCAGCATGCTCCACCTACGGTTGGGTGAAGGTGTAGCACATTATAGTGTGTGGCTCACTGTGACATACATACCCAATGCTGGAGCACATCCATTAAACATCACTTGGACATACCATTAATAGGTCTCATCCATATGTAAACTAACAGAGTTACCCAATTGATCACAGTATGGAGTAACAGCCATAGTACAGTCCACATACAAAATGCCATAACACGTGTACAAATCCCAGATGCCCAAGAGGTAAATGCAGTGACTGTTGTGCATGTTCCCGGTCCCATGTCCTGCAAGGGATATAACGTAATCCTGAAGGCACGAATAATGCATGTTGGATGCAGGTCATCAGATCATGTTTAGCACATGTTAGTGGGAATATGCGTTGCCCAGTGCTGGTAAGCGTAGTTTAAATATGACTATACGGATATGCGCAAAACAGGGCTAAGCTTCTCTGAATATCGCGCAGATCACGGTCAATGATGTCCAGAACAGGTGAAACCAGCATTATTCACCCCCTGTACTAATGGTGCCTGCTCTGAAGGGTAAAATGACCACTGCCAGGAGTAGAACACGCAATCATGTACACAATCACCTAACACTATGCTACCCAAGAAGTACCAACGGCAGATGTGTAATGTGACAGGTTCAAACACAAACGTGAGGAGTCCAGGTAACAGTATACACCGACATGTACACAATGAAAGGTGTATTCTGCCTGTCACTCTGTCATAATATATTTTATATATAGATATATATATATATATACACATACATACATACATACATACATATACATAATAGAGATAGATATATGTTGATATATACGGATTCACCTATATCTGCAAATATGTAGATAGGTCAACGACATGTACACAACCATGGAGGTACAAATAAATAGGATACTGCCAACTATGGAATGTGTCACATACCGACACGCGTAACCACGAGGCTGAAAGACCACAGTACCGGAACACTAGAACTGCATGTAATATTATCACGATATAAAGGGGCATTTAGTTATCGCTGCCGGTGTTGCGGTCCACGTAGGTACTGTGTTCAACTGTGTTTGTGATTGCCGTATAGTCTGTGTATGTGTGTGCTGAGGGTGACGTGTACGTTTCCGTGGGACTGTAATGTGTGCATTTGCATTGTGTGTCTGTTAGTGCTAACTCGGAAGTAGATCATTACGGTAGGTGTGGTTATAGCTGGCCGTAGGCATACGGTTACCACCTGACCCACTTTAAGAGGGACAGCCCCTCCCTGGGCAGTCGTGTCCTGACAAAAAATATTAAAAAGGGCAAATGTCCGAGATTGTAGGACATAATTATGTCCCATATATTATGTAATAGTTGCATTAAATAGTTATGCCTGTATCTAAAAAACGTAAATGTTACATGAAACATAAGTAGCTAAAGTGCTACAAGAATAAGCATGTATTCAGGATAAAAGTATGTGCTATCCTGTGTACTGACCGTGGGGTATGTGTCGGCCTGTAAACACCGATGTGTGTCCTGCAAATGTCCCACTATGGCCATTTGAAAAGGTGGCAACCCATGCCAAAGAGGTTCAGTCACCAACACAACTGCAATGAGTGCAAATATCTGTGACAGAAATACACGGGACCGCTGTCATTTAGTAACATTCCTTTACATATCGCTGTATTTCCAGAGGTATGGAAGTATCAACCTCACCTGCATACTATATAGAAACCAATTAACAACGGCCCAATGTATAAGCCCGTAACAACCATAGTTTCAGTCTACTAACTGATAGGTCTTCAATTAGGGAAGGAGCCCACACACATATATGGAATAAGTAGAAATGCAGTCCCCACAAACCTGTATATGCTATGTACACCCGCCTACATCTCTCACACACGAAACAATAGCAATACAGACTGTAATAACATCACAAACATCCACTCACTCAATTACATCTGCAGAAGCGTTAACATATCTTGTGAAAGACACATTTGTAAAGGCACCATGTGAAATCGTAGTTGTTGTATAATGGAACAGACGGCGATGTTACAGGTTTTGTTTGCAATAGTCCCTTATCAGACGGTTGAGATGACAGGTACACTCACATGTAGAACCACATAATCTAGCAGTCACACACAATCCACGGGAGACATGAATCCAAAATATCAGTGTCTCTACAAATAGCAGTTGCAATTCCACACAAAAAGCAGTTGCAATTCCACACAAAACACATACAGGTAGTCTCCCCGAAGGTAGGGCAAAACGGCAACGCTCAAGTGGAGAATTCAATTATACCCCACTGTTGCCGCGTAATTGGCGAATGGAGTAGCTGCACAGCTGATATGCATGTAATAATTTATTCAGGAACACCAATTGGTGGCAGGAAACCACATGTTACAGGTATCGACGTATATAAGGATGACTTGCCAGACATTCAAACCATATGCTCATACCACAGAACCGTTTAAACAGTAAAGGTGCAAGAGAGATATTTACGAAAGTTCGGAACACTAACAAGGTATGTAGAACACTCAGTATTGTTAGTGTATGTATAGCCCGTTTTGTATTAATTAAAAAAGTGTCTGCAGTGCATAAAGTGGGAAAAGGTATTATGTAGTGATGTCTTGCTGAGCATAGGAACACCTGTAGAAATTGTGTGTCCTGCTGTGGGCCACAAGGTAAACATCACAGACACCACAAGGGATGCTACATGAGGGCTTTAAAACAGAACAATTCCACACCACCCACGTCAGTGGTAGGATATGTCCAACAAGTACGTGCCATAGCAGGGGATAGTATATGTTGATATACTGTCACAGTAGGCATGTGTATGGGCATATAACGACAATAACATGCCTAAGGTGGTCCTGCTGTGCAAGTATGCTTTGCATTATGGGATATGTAAAATGTGTAATGTACAGTATTGTAGGTAAATATGTCAGATATTCTACACAGCATAACAGTTATATCATGCAAACAAAAGGTATCGTCTATTGGCATGTACAATACACAATAACAGGATACATACGGCTTGTAGTCATGGGACAATGTAACAGCATGATAGCTAACTGACATGGAAGAGCTACTTAATTAACCATGCACAAAGGACATGCAATAGCTTCACAGGTTCATAGTGAGGTACTATGCTGTCTGGCAAGTCTATGTGCAAGCCCAACTACAGTGTTTACCGGCGGCACCTCTCTAGGGTAGTGTCCTGTCTATAAACAGCAGAGCCATGTGTTACCTGCACCTCTACACAGTACAGCCACTGCAGTGATCCCTGGCGTAAATGTGCGTCTCCCATCCACCAAGTGAGGTATCTCATAAACAGTGCTACTGAGTGTCCCTGTGTGATGTACACAGGAATCATGTTCCAAAGCATGGTGAGTGTCTGGTTTGGGAATGTAACCCTCAAGAACATCCCACTCATGGTTGCGTTTGTGCACATATCCATGAGCATGTTCCTCTCGGTGGCCTTTGCTTATGTCGCTTATGTGGAGTATATCCATGAATATTGTTGTGGATATGGGCCCTGTATGTTCAGCACAGGTCTCCCCTTAGAATGCAGTATGCAAATGTGTACAGTGTGGTGTCAGTAATTCTGCCGCATATGTCAACCTTCAGAGCTCAATAATCCTCATGGTGTGTTAATGTTGTGGTATGTAAAGCCGTCGCTGTTTTGTAAGGTACACCCTAAATGGGGTGTTGTACCCTTGAATGTGTGCATACGTCAGGAGTTTAGAGGTACAATGGGTGCCTTTGTTCCAGCTACAAACCCAGTACAGATAAGGGTGGCCATGTAGAAGGATATCCATGCCACATTGGCAATATGGTTATCAAAGGAGTGGGTGCTACATACGTGTGTACTAAAATCCCGTATAATGTCACAAGTATGTAGGGGACTACCACCTATGTGATAGTCAGTGGGTGATTGGTGTAATCCAAAGGGGATGTTCATGCACCATGTGTCATGCAGCTTGAGGCCATGTTATCGACATCAGGCATCCGTCACAGTGACACCCTTATGGAGGGAGTCTGTATCAGCTGGTGGATCAATCATGGCGCCTTGTATGCAGTTGTCTGGAAACCTAGTCAGGGAAAGTTCCTCTCTGTGCTAGCCTGTACCTCAGGGAAGCATATACTGAACATGAGGGGCCCTATGACTGAGGACTGTGGTATGCCAAGTGTAACTGAAATACAGTAGGTACTACTGTATGCTACCCTCATTGTGTGGGTCCTGTCCGTGAGCCACTTTGCATAACATCCTGAGACATAGGGGTCGATGTGCATGTTGTCAATACCAGAATGGAGAACGATGCTGAAAGCCAATGAGAGGACAATGTAGGCTGTGTGGACCCCCTTACCGTCATCAACTACCCTGGTAACTGTATGAAAGGAGTCCACCAGGTGTAGAAGCCATGGTCTGGCCCTAACAAGTCCAACCTGGGTGGCATCAAAGGTCTGGAGCCCACCAATGTCTCTGTGAATGACTCCCATGATGATGTGCCCCATAGCCTTGCAGAACAGTCCAGTCAGGCATATAGGGCAATAGTCCCTCTGGTTCACTGTGGCGCCACCTGTGTGGAGTGTGATAACTGTTGCTGTGCGCCATTCAGGGGCCACAATATCTGATACAAGGCTATTAGTGAATCTGGTGGCCAAGTGGGGAGACATGTCATTCGGAGGATTGTGTAAATCCCAGCCTGGGATGTTGGACGGTCACATGGAGTCTGTGTTCCAGGCCTTAGTACAGGTTGAAACTGTGTAGTTGTGACCGCAGGGACCCCACAATCTTCCTGCATGGATTATGGCCCTGTAGGGAGTGAGAGGGTGTAAAGTTAGCATTGAACCCATCCGCCAGGATGTTGCCAACATCACTCAGTTCTGTAATGTTCCTGAGTAACCGTCATATGTCACAGCAGATGTGGGTACTGCCATTGACTACTGACATACCTCCATAATGCTTTGTGGTACACCCTGGAATGTGTCGCAGTAATGTTTACGTAGCTAGGTTTGGAGGATGGGATAAGGGATCCTAGAGCCTTACTGAAACTGACCAGTGAGCTACCCCACCCATGGGATTGTACTCCACTTTGCAACAGCCTCTACCTTTTGTTGTACATTATGTCCATGGAACTGGACCCCCAGAGTGGCGTCCGTTATCTGGTGGGTACCATCATGGCTCCATTTGGAATAGCATGATCCATGCAGTCATGTAAGTGCTAATGAAGTGCACTGGGGTATGTTTCAGCATTTGTATGTGCATTGTCCATCTGCACAGGTGTCATGACGTTTACTGCAGTCATAAGATGTCTATAGTAGGTGTTGTACTAATCTTGTACTGTGTATGCCGTGAAGGGTGTGGTGCCGGGATGTGGATAACAAGGGTGATTAGCATATGTTCGGAAACTACCAATGAGGGGATAACCACAGGTGTGGAACACCAGTGACATGTTGGTAATGTCCATGTCAAGGATATTGTTGGTCTTGGTGGTGGTGTGCATGGGTTGATCCAGCCGAGTGGAGGTTATGAATCCTGGACAGCATTGGCCTAATGTGTCGGTACACGAGTAGCTATCCCAGTTAAGTGTGGGGTAGTGTCAGTCGCACATCAGTAGTACCTGTCTGAACCCTA
The DNA here is from genome assembly GCF_019279795.1 of Protopterus annectens. Taxonomy (NCBI): domain Eukaryota; kingdom Metazoa; phylum Chordata; order Ceratodontiformes; family Protopteridae; genus Protopterus; species Protopterus annectens. The sequence goes on along the minus strand of NC_056734.1, from coordinate 993,065,839 downwards.
CTGTCCAGTACACCAAGAAATGAGGGCCGGTAACCATGGGGTATGTTGCTGAATCCGTAGCATGTTACAATATGTATAGCAGTTCTGGCCACAGTTAGTTGCACGTGGATCACCTCTGATGCATTGTGCTAAGTAACCAGCCAGGAGGTGTGTACAACATAGTGAAATATGGACACACCTCAGCCGTGGGTGTTCTGGTCCAGGTTACATGACTGAAAGGTGTGGTCTGCGTATAACCTGTCAGTGCAGGTGTGCTCTGCGGAGCCTAGAGGCAGGTCCCAGTCACTGCAGAGATATTGAAGTGGTCCATTATAAGGAGTGCCTTGCCTGCGTGCATCAGAGATGATGTCAAGCATAGAGTCACATGACCCCATGTTTTCCTTGCCTGTTCCCGTTCTGGTGGTGGATGTTATTGGAAACTGTGCAAGACAGGCAGTATAGGAGCAGCAAGAGCCTTACATGTTATCTGTACTCCCAGGGCTGACAGGTGCAGGTCATCTGTGCCAAAACATCGTGCTTTGTTGACCATGTCATTCAAAGCGGATAGATACTGGATGCCTGTGGAATGACAGCAGAAGCATAGGCAACTGTTGAAGTGAAACAGTCAGTTGTTGTACAGTGGTATCTAGTCTGTATGAATGCAGAATGCTCCCCAGGGTTTGGCCAATACCTCCTGGGCTACAAGACCAGAGAGCTATTGTATGTCCCTGCACATGTAGTCTGGGAAGTTACATCTCAGAGCAGTCACACTAACATGGAGAAGGACAGTCAAATTGTACCTGGTGAGGTGTGGCATGGGTGCATAGGTTACGTTGCAGAAGCAGTTACCCGACAGCTAGACTCCTTGTGTAGCCTGCTGAGTGGGACATGTGACCACCTACAGAGTCACCTATGACTGGTGTGTTGGGTATGTTATAACACCCTATTGGCTGTATTTGATGGGCACACGAGTCTGTGGGCTATAAGTAATTGTTGTTGTGTTTGGTGATGGGGGCTGCCTCTGGTGCCTACACAGAGTATGGAAAGGTTCTGCAAATGTCATACTCATACTATGTGTGGCCTGTGGTGGTGGAGATCTTGTGGGACTATGTGATGAGTGGGGTGTGTTGCAAATGTTACACATCCCCACATGAATGTCAGGTTCAGTCTGGGTTGGTGAGAGCATTACCCCCAGCATGGCTACATATGTGCATCTCCCACAGGCTGTAGTGTTGTACGTTGGGAGGTGAGCACCGACTGTGTACATGAGACAATTGCCACATGTTCGCCATATTCATCATATAGATGGGCAATAGCACTAGTATGTGACAGTTGGACATGCCTGTATATTAAGCCATGTCTCACAAGATATGTGAGTTACGTGTGTACAACAGCTGCTGTACTGTAAGCAAGCTGGAAATGTAAGGACAGTGTACTTGTAAGAAATGAGTTGGAATGGGTGCTATTGTAATTAGTAGCTCATGAAGTGCTCACAAGTTCTGAACAAGTGCTGAGCATGAATATGCAATACAGATAGGGTGTTGGATAATATCAACCCACAAGTGGAGATGACAGTCATAACTGAAGGCACTGCACTATTACCCTGCTGAGTATGGTCTGCAAGTCTATGAACCTTTATCAACGTAGATGTTAGCAGTACAGAAGTAGATGACAGTACGGATGATTTCACACTGCATAGCATACCTGTGACAGGTCATAGGACATCATCACCCATACCGTATTCCAGCTACACTGAGTATACTAGATGTACCTTCGTATGTCACAGGAGTGTTCTACCAGTGGCCTGTTGACAGAATCAACACTACAAAAGGTTTCAGAGTGACACGTGCATATCACACCAGTGGCAGCTACAGTAAAACAGGGTTAATGTTTTGTACTCCCCCCTCATTGTAGCCCATATCACACAGACAACTGGGAGGCATCTGTGTATGCAAGGATGTGAATGGCCATGACCTAGGAGAAATAGCTGCCTTAGTGTTGTGGACAACATACAGAATGGGCTTTGTGCACATATGTCACACACCTCACCCACAATCTGACAGCTGATAATAGCATTGTTACCGCTAGGTGAATAACCCTGTACCCATTAACTACCACCTAGGCAGCGGTCAACATTATGGACACTGTGTAAGGGATGGTGCTGTGCAGTTCACCTCCCTGAGTTGGTGACGTCTCCAGGCCTATTAGGTAGTCATACGAGGCACCCATTTCATGACAGGGTGCCATCCATGAGCATGGAGATCATTGGACAGGCATACTCAGCACTCGGGTGACCAATATCGGATTACATATCACCTTTAAGGGGTATTGGCCATGCGTGGATGGGCGATACCAGCCTTTACAATCCTCAACTCCACTATGCAGCATGCTGGCTACCTTGCATAAAGACATGTGCTACACTGTGATGTTGGACATGCTACACGTACATATCCTGATCTGAAAGACATATGTCATGGACAGCCACCATCCTACTACAAGGATCGCCACATGCTGGACAGATCCCTGTGCCATACATGTTATACTCCCGCCATACCATGCAACCCTGTCCATCAAAGCTGCACGTCATCTCTGTCATACATGGTGTAATGACCGCATGGTAGATGTATTATTAACTGTCTGATCAGTAATGTGGCACTGATGCACTTCGCAGTGGCAAAATGGCTGTCAGATACAGCTAGGAAACCTTGCCCGTACATGCTATAGTTGATAACCATCTCTGCGAATGACGTCCGGCTAGCCATTGTCCCATGTCTATCACATGTGCAACACAGGCAATCCGTGACAGGATGATGAAGTGCTGTACAGTGCCGTGTAGATGTATATGGCAAAACACATGCATGTAAAGGTTCCGTGCATATCTGTGCATTGTCACTGCTCATGTCCATTAAGGCAGTGTATGTGTTGATATGTGACATATACACAGCATCAAGGTCAACAGCATCACTGTGGACACATCCATGCATGTGCTGATAGGTAAGAACACCAGTACAGGCAAACAGACATGACCACATCAAGACAGCATTCACATGGAGTATGAACAATGTAATGAGGTGACACACATATATGGTGATGATATCCAATGCATAATGGGTGTTACATGTGTGTGACACAAACATGTCAGTCGTGTCAGTGTCATGATGATTTGCAAAGATAACTGTGCAGATGTACTAGATTTAATACAAATGTATTTGTGCAGCTGTACCTCTGTACATCTCTGTGATACTGTGACCTGTCACCATCATTATGTCTTCCAGATAATGCCTTGTTCACGCCTGCCAGCGTACAGCCGCCAGGAGGATGATGTCCTCATCCTGTACCTCCAGGAGAACTACGAGGTGTTGTTCAGCCATGTGCCACAGCATGCCCAGCAGCGTGACTTGCGGCAGGACCTTCGCAGGAGGGTTAATGATGTGGGTAGCCGTAACTGCACCTACCAGCAGGTGCGCAGACACTGCACAGACTTGATACAACATGCGAAACAGCGTGCCACTGCAATCGCCAAGGAACAAGGTGGAACAGGTGGTGGGCCACCAACCCAGCCCCCACTCAGACACACAGAGGAGCTACTGGCCAGCCTGGGGACACCCTCAGAACAGCATCCACAAACACTAGCTGCCATCATGGAGGTAGGTGTCTCCCAACCAATGAGCCTGGAGTTGCCTGGTAAGTCACTACTGCACATGACTACTATATCCCATTTAGTTGCATGTGTCACTGTACAATATGTAATGTAACATCATATGCAAGGTATGTTTACACACATGCTACATACTACAGTATGCTACCCTGTGTATGCACACATGTGCATACTATATGCTATTGTACAAGTGAATGTGTTAACATGCACAGTGCACCCTGTGGCTGTCATACAGTCATGGATAATGTTCAAACTGCTGTGTCACCCCTATACAGGTACCTCTGCACAGACATCAGTCCATTGCAGGTGAGACTGTCATCAGTATCAGGCATGTTAATACATATATCTATTCGCCATGTGGCCAGTTAACACATGATGTATGGTCCAGTCACGATATACAGGTCACATCTCCCATCATTCACACTGGCTACCCATGTGCAATATACACAAACGAAATGAAACACCGACATGAAGCAACAGTATCTGTCATCGCTACATGTGTGGACAGCTGTGCATACAACGGTGGAGGTGTTGTTCAATGTAGGCATATGTACTATACACTGGAACACCACATGTGTGGTACCCAAACAGTACCACACAGTGAGCTGGGATATGGGCAGCCCACAGGAGTCACCATTGTGTTATATGCCCCTGCAATGGGCGCACACATTGTGATGTGCCATCTGACATGTCCCAGACATGTAGTGTTCTGGCTGCAATATTGTCACACTATCCCATAATACATACCCCACATACCAAACATACAACCCGTTGTCTGCATAGCCCTGTGGACGGTGACATATCTGACATCTATGGGTGTATGTCATATGGGACTACACAGACATGCGAGATAGACTGCCATCACAAACATTTGGCCAACACATGTTCACACATGGCCATGGAGGATGGCCAGAGACATGTAGCCACACAGTAGATGTGAGGTGTATACATCCCGTTGCACATTGTCCACACATGGTCCAACTATAGCCTTAGTTGACTGATTATACAGTTGATGTGGTACACTGGACATCCTAAAAGCCTGTGCACAGCTAGTGGAGGCTTCACGTAAGTCGACCATACAAGATGTGTTGAACATCACGACTGTGTCATAGCATGACAGTAGTCACCTGTACAGCTTCCACAGACATTGACACCACATTAGGCCACAGATACCGTACATTTCCCTTGCTGCTGTAGGACATCACTGTCAGCTGTGCACCTCGTGTGTGTGGTACATCAATGTCATGTGGGACATGGTGTATTGACAAGTCTGCCATGTGTGGACATGGTTGCCAGGCAGACAAGACTCTGTAGTAGATGTGCAGGGGTGTCATCCGTAGGTCTTCCAGTGACCTGTCACATGACAGCATGGTTTGGTGTGTATACACCTCAGCAACGTGGGTCACAATCCACAGTTATGTCATGTGTATGCACGCAGTTATGGCTATGCAATGTGTGCATATTACATATTGTATAGCAATATAGATGCCTCATGATGCCATGCAATGGCATAGTGTCTGTACTTCACACTATATAGCAATGTAGACGCCTCACACTACCCTTCCATTCTCATGCACATTTGCTAAACATGCAATCTATCTGTAGGGCATAGAGATAACATTGCAATGTAATACCCATTACAACTCTGTACATGTGTCAGGACATCAGTGTGTCAAACATGTATGCAGGTCAATGCACACGTCAGCAGATTACATGTCAAGGTCACTTCAGCCATGTGTACTGCTAACCTGTGCTGGTGACATGATGTATCACAGGGATGCATGCTTACTACCATGACTGTGTGAACTGCATGGCTACTGATATGACACCTGCTTGCATGGCTACTGATATGACACCTGCTTGCTGTTATGTGCAACCCAGGGAGGTATGCTAACTACCACTATTAATGTCTGAGCTGCATGCCGTCTGCTGTATCACATGCATGCTGCATGCCGTCTGTCAAATCACATGCATGGTGTGTCTGTGTGTCTATTGTAATGTAGAGTCTTTCTTTGCATTCACAGGTGATGTAGGTGCATTACCCTCCTGCAGTCCATCTGATGTTAGTGTCCCCACAGATACTAGCAGTGATGAACACATGCATGAGGTACAGGCAGGGTTGTCAGGGGCTGAATCTGTGCCAATGGTTGCCATCCCAGCTATGTCCCCCTCTTCCCTGCACACAGTTCTCATGCCAACACATACCCCATCACCAGTGGCCATAGAGGAAGGACAGTCAGCGTGTGTTAGCTTGGAACAGGAACATGTGGTGGCTACAGAAGGTGTCTCTCTACACCATGGTGTCAGTGTAATGACTGCAGATGTGCCACACAGGCATGTGGCTAGTGCTGCTCATAGGAGGACCTCTGGCAGACATGCACCTGCAGGACAGAGCGCAGTAGCTGGTGTCAATAGACGCATGTTCCAGACTGTAATGGCAGCACAGGCACGTGCTGAACAGCAGAACAGAGAAGGGCAGAGGCTTCAGAGGGCTGCTATCCGTACTCTAAATGACAACATCCAGGCATTGGCAAATGCTCAACAGATTGCTGATGTTCTAGACAGGCGATTGGGTGACATGGTCGGAATCCTTGACCGTGGCGTGGCAATCCACGAGCGTGAGCTGTCTGTGCTGGAACATCTGGTAGGAGTGAGGCGTAGGCCAGCTACACCTAGTGCAGGTCAACGTGAACGAGCCACCTCACATGCCCACTCCCATAGTTCCAGTAGCAGTGCAGCTGGTGCTGCGCTGTCCACACCAGGACACAGCAGGCCACGTGGCCGTGGACGTTCCCAGTGGGGACACTGTTCCAGTGGACATGCATCATCGGACAGTAGCCAATCTGTACCTCCACCTGGTAGTGCCAGTGCAATCCCTGGCAGGCACAGGTCACGTGGCTGGACACAGTGAGCTGTATATCCTGGTCTGTACAATCTGGAGCCGTCAATAATACCCCTGTGTAGGCCTGGCAAAAGGCAGAACTGTGTGCACTCATACACGCACACAGCAAAAACATCTGTAGGGCATCGCAACACCCACATGCATAACGACCACACATGTCCAATCAGATCACCGGCCCTTACCCACGCACATGATGTCATCCACTGGTGCAGCCTATGCCCCTGGCAAACATCACCCTGTGCATATGATGATGCCTGTGCCGCATCCCTGTCATCCACACCATCGGTGCAGGGACATGCTCAAATGGTCTGATGCACAGGGTGAACAGAATAGTGAGAGAAGTGTATATTACATTAGTTGTGTACTGTTGACACGCACCAGACATACCATGTAGTACAGGTTTATAATACATTGTTATATGTTCACAGTATGTATCTTGGTAACAACAGTAACAGTATGTTGGTAATAATGCCCTGGTTCCCTCCTTATGGTCTACTTGCATATGCCAACAAGTAGCAGTGTTTGCAGTTTCCCATGTGTAAATGTGGAGTACTCACAGGCATGTATGGCAATACCAGCATGCTATACGTAGCCTCAACCTGACTGTTAGAAAGGCTACCATACCACAGATGTCTACACATCTACTGATCCAGAAGCATGTGGGCTGTTTAAAAGGCTACAGTGGCTAGAGACGTGACATCCATACCAGGTCACATCACAGGTTTGATGACATGGTGCAGAGGGTTTACACAGCGGTCTGGCCGATGAGAACGTTAGAGGCCGCTTGATAGCATGAGACCTCACTGTGTAGCAGTAATACCCTGTCACATTACGGGATGAGAACACACACAGTAACATGCTCACACTCACGGGGTCAACAACACTATAACGCACACTTGATAGGCAGAGGTCCTCACCTCAACACTATGTGGTAATCACCCTCACAGTACTGTGCACCCACACGACGCGACACAGAGAATGAACATGTAGAAGTAGCCAGTAAGGCTGAGACCGATGGCATCAACAGGGTAGTAGACTGCATCACCATGAGGGGTTAGGGATCCTGTCTGTTCTGTATGGTAGCATACACCCTCACTCCATGCAGCAGACAGCCATACATACATACACACACGCACACTGTGGAGTCCACAAATGTCATTCACATACGGATAGCCGACGTGTGTGATACACACACCACCCCTGCCTACGTCATGCTTTCCACACTGCCGTATGCACAGATCTCTACAACAGTGTACAGGGGTGTGTAACAACTGGGATGTATTCCCCACCATATGTGGCATATATGGTCACACAAGCAAACACACATGGCAGTACTGTGAATGATACACCTGCTATATTATGATACATCTGACAGACATGCAGCAGTATTGGCCGCATTATGTGTACCAACGCTACCTTCGGCAATTGTGCTGCTATATGCACACAGGAGGATGCAAGTGTTACAGGTGTCAAGTGACTTGCAGTAAATAACACCCAACCGCTGTGTAGGTTTTGTCTTCACAGTCAAGTAACAGCAACATAGCGTACTGTTTGCACATGTAATGGTAGGATGGCTTGTGACACACCTGTGAGCCATCACCGGCAAACATCCATCTGCAAAGGTGGATCACCACTTTATGTACACACATCCATCCATACCTGATGTACATCCTACCGTACTGTCAGTATTTCACCATATACAGGTGTCAATGATGGGGCTGCATTGCAACTGCATGCTGTAGTTGGGCACAGATGAATTACATACATCAGCTACTGCACATGCATGGTAGCTGCATGCACACCACATGGACGTGTGTTGGTCCTACATGCCTGTCATGTAGCCATGTTTGGATGCATTGCAATTGGTGGACATGTGTGATGACATACATAACACATGGACTGTGGTATGATATGATGGGTATCATGGGTAACTAGTACAGAGGGAATGTTTCCTTGGTCAACATTGCTACCTCATGTACTGTTAGCATTCAACAGCCATGGACCTACCTACCATATGCATGCGTGCGATTGCTGTAGCCACTTGTCTGCACAGAGGACAGCAAAAGCTATGCTATGTACATATGTGTTGTGTGTGTGTGGTCCATGCACACATCCACTGCGATTACATACATGTCATATCCAAACATGTGTGTTCTTTGGTGTACAGCGACAGTCATCTGTCACAGCTGTGCAAAACCCAGGGCCCCTGTTATGTGTACAGCCGACCTGGTTATGTACAGTCGTATCATTGCATAACACACGATGGAACCCAGTCAGTACATGTGTAATCTGCACAGTTGCTGTAGACCTATGTACAGTCCACTGGTAATGAGTCACATGGTGTTCTGGTGATGTATGGATGTGTGTTGCTGGTCCAAGGACATGGTGATGTCTGAGGGCTACATAGTAGAATGCGGCATTTACCTCCGTGATCTGCACCTGAGACATCTGTGATGGCTCTTGAGTGTGTACATGTGAGTGGCCTTCATGTACGTGGGGACAGTAACACCATACTGTACCCTTCCATGTTTAGAATCCGTGTGCATGAAAGACAGTCCTTTGCTACAAGTGCGTGAGCATGCCCAGTACGCCGTTTTGTAGATGGACACACAGTATATTCCAAACGGACGTGTGATACTAAGTGTGTGAGCATGCCCAGTGACACCTTGTGTTGGTGATGTGCCTCTGTGTATGGGCATGGCCATTGACATCCTGTATAGCGATGGTGGTCATCCAGGAAACAGATGTCCATACCCCACGTCAGGATGGATGCCTACATTGAACACACTGGTTGACTGTCTTGAAGGGTGTACTGTCTGTGGCGCGTCTCGTATCTATGTAGTGTTGTAATAGTGCTCCGTAGATAGGCAGTTGTCCCGCTCACACCTCTGCCGTGCATTTGTCTATGTCTACCTTGGGACAGTAATATGCTTTTACACTGCTCACTCTCTATACATTCCCTATCGGCATCTTTGTGGATGATGTCATCCGCCTAGAAGTATGCCTCTGTGAGTGCTGTGTACCAGTAATCTCGATAGCGTGTTCCGTAACTGCGTAATGCTGTAGTGTGATAATGTAGTTAGGTGTATGTTCGACTCCCAGCCCTGCCAAGTGTGTGTGTGTGTCTGTGTTTCCAGCTGCCTGGGGACAGAGTAATACTTTTAGACAGCTCACTCCCCATACATTCCTTATCGGCGTCTTTGCCTTTGCAGATGATGTCATCCACCTAGAAGTATGCCTCTGGGAGTGCTGTGTTCCAGTAATCTCAATAGCATGTTCAGTAACTGCGCAATGCTGTAGTGTGATAAGGTAGTTAGGTGTATGTTCGACTCCCAGCCCTACCAAGTGTGTGTCTGTGTGTGTTTCCAGTTGCCTGGGGACAGAGTAATGCTTTTAGACAGCTCACTCCCCATACATTCCCTATCGGCGTCTTCGCGGATGATGTCATCCACCTAGATGTATGCCTGTGGGAGTGCGGTGATGCTGGAACTCGGTAGCGCATTCTGTTACTGCATAATGCTGTAGTGTGGTAGACTAGACAGGTAGGAGCTCAATTCCAAGGCATGGGAGGTGTGTGTGTGTTTGGCAGTTATACCGTATGTGTTGGTATCTGTGGGTGGCTAGCTGCAGGATGTGTTCAGTGTGTTTTGTTGCTGACCTATATAGTGTCCACAGCCCGCATATTCTGCCAAGACACTGGGTTGTCAACACATACATTCGCCAATAGGTCTGGTGAGTAACTGTCAGCAGCCCTACTCTTATCCTTGATACGGTCTGACCCGTCTGACGCAACATAACACACGTGCCTTGATAGTAACAACACTACATGATGCAGGTGGCATATGTAGTTTCGTTTTCATTCCTGTCTAATGCATTACTGTCATGTGGTCCGCTGCTGTGATATAAATGCCATATCTACATATGTGTGTACATGTGTATGTATGTATGTGTATATATATATATATATATATATATATATATATATATATATATATATATATATATATATATATATATATATATATACACATATACATACATATATATATATATATATATATATGTGTGTGTGTGTGTGTGTGTGTGTCCATGTATATAAATAATATATATGATATATGTAGATGTAGAGGTGGACATAGATGTGAACATATATGTCTGGGGACATAAGCACTACTGAATGTTTGTGCCGGATGATCTGTATGTGATAACCTGGGATCTATGTATATCTGCCATGGCGTGGTGGTAATGCACATCATCTGTAGTGTGCAGGGCCACGGGTTGTAGTCGTGTAGACACTGGTTATTTTGTTGCTGGGAAGACCATGGGATATCGAATATGGTGATAGTAAGGCACCTGTTGCCAGTTGTGTATGGATCTGAGCGGCACTGAGCAGTGGTTATTAATTTGGAGGTTCGGTATGGGTCATATAAAACTATTCATTAGAAGACTATACTATGCAGATGATAGTATCACAATTATCACCAGGGTGTGCTGTTGGTCTCTGGAGTGTATGTGTGTAGTCAGCCGGGTGCAGGTCTCGAATATAGTTGAAAGCATGGGAGGGGGGTCAGGCATGCTGTATGTACATTGCAGAACTGTGCCTCGGGAGTGCTCCTGCCTTAGCACACCTGAGCTAGGGGTGTATCTATACCTGCCTGGTGACATTGGGAGGGATGACAGCAGTGGTAGGGTAGTCAGGGTGTACAGGCTGCACAAACAGGTGTTGATCAGCACAATCAGAAGACGACATGGCCAGCCCGCACATGAACAGTATGTTAATGCGAGCAAGCAACATACACACAGGTTTCGTCCGCACTCTACACTACCGGTGTATACCTGCAGGGACATTTCACGACACAGTCTAACCAAATGACACGGGCTGCAGCAGGCAACATATACCAACATGTGCAGGAGGCTGGGGCAGTGAGGATGTGTATGCTGCCGAACAACCCTTACTGGGGTGACATAAGACTTTATAGACCGAGGTTGACTTACCAGGGGCTACATGAGCTGGGGATGATAGAGCATTATGGGGTGAACAGAGACCTCCTACAGCAGCTTGTTGACCTGTGCCTGCCACATCTGAAAATCAAACAGGCCGAGGGAAACACATCACAGTGGATACCATGGTATGTGTTGGCCTAGGTGTACTAGCCACAGGTACCTCACACAGCAAAACTGGGGATATCATGGGTCTCTCACAGGCATCTGCATCCAGAGTATTGCACCAGCTCACAGACGCCATGTCAACACATGCTAGTGAGCACGTACACGTCCGCAACACACGTGATTAGTAGACCAGCAATATGCATGTGTTCAACCACATGGATGACTACCCTGGGGTACTGGGTGCTATAGCCTGCACAAACATACACATCGTAGCAGCACCCAGTGAGCGGGATAGGGCCTACAGTCACTGCAGGGGCATATCCTCCAACAGCTAGGCCATATGCAATGGCCAGGGCATGTGATTGAATGTGTGTGCTATCTGCCCTGGAAGCTATGATGTGTCCGATATATGGCTTCTGACACAGCTGTAAGACACCAATGCCAATATGGACATCCCCTACAGTCTCCTAGTGGGGGATGCTGGGTAAACACTGGTGTCGTGGCTGATGACACCCATCAGCAATGCACACACCTGAACACTCACACCATACTGAGGCGGATGCACAGGCAAGACGTATAACTTGTGCATGTGTTTGGGATGCTCCGTTCACAGTTCTGGTATCCCGGACACATCCGTTGGAGGTCTGCAGTATTCACAAGCTACATGCATACAAGTTGTTATGGTACTTGCTATGCTACACAATCTTATCCTGCAGTAACAGCTGCAGCAGGAACAGCATGGGGCAGGGCCACACAGCCCAACACCACTGCCAAGGCCTGTACAGGCACAGTGCGACTTGGTGAAGGAACTACCTGAGCAGGGCACAGTATGACCTGCCCTTGGCAGAGAGGCAACACAAGGCATATGCACTGACACAGTAGGTACCCACGGATTTCCCCTCTCTGACCCGCACACAGTACAATGGATGCCAAACATGACAGTACCTGTGTTCAGCCTTGTATAGGAGGTTCACTGTGTGCATCCGACATAGGCAGCACTCCAGCACCGTCCTCAAGTCCAGAACACACCCAGGGTATGTCTATTGACCTAACAAGTGGCAGTTGTATTAGAATGTGTAGGTGACCCATTGCTATGGTATGTATGTGAGTATACAAGTGACTGTGGTGGCCAAATGTTAGGGCAGCAGACAGTACACATCCATAGTGGCACCATGACCTCTGTAGCACATACAGGGGGGGGTCACAATGGTAGCCTGTAGTACACAGCGTGTCCTAACCCACTGCAGATTATGGGCTGACCATCGTGTCTGTCCGTACAGCCCACACACGTTCCATGCAGTTGGACAGATGTGGACTAATACAGACAAATGATATACGATGGCCTATGGATATGCCCAATGAATGACCCCATCCCCCAAGACACACACAGATGACAGCTGGCCAGGAAGTTTGATGTAGGTTGTGCAAGCTAGGATGTCCAACACCACTGTGCTGGTAATTAAAGCTGGGAAATGATGTACCCTGGTATCCCTCCAACCAGCAATTTAGGTAGGTCCACACACTGACATGGAGTACCCGACATACCAGTACAGTAGCGGCAGATGTGTACAACTGTTGGCTGTGCCCACCGTCAACCCTACACATGTGAGAGTCATGTGCACCACCCACGGTGCTGTGTAGGACTGTGGTTGGATGTCTCCCCACCCAATCCAGACATGTAGCAACTGTCAAATGCCACATGACCATTAGCTACCCTGCAGACACAGCATGACATCTGTCTGTGCAGAATGGAGGGGTCAGCAACACAGTACTATCTGGACATGTGACACATGCAATACAGTTGACCATACCTGGCATGCTCACACGACGGTATGACGGTAATGTCGGTCGACAACATGCATAACAGTCATACTGGGCATGCTCACACACTGAAACACAGGACGGCCAGGCATGCATACACCAGTGGCCCGGACATATCTGCCAGTACATTGCTATACTGTTGGATGT